>NW_026899990.1:0-127771 GCF_033153095.1 Gastrolobium bilobum | reverse complement strand
GAATCAAAGGGAACCAGTGGAAGAAAGAAGGGCCATATTTGGATACTTTGTGAGGCTGAGCATTCCGTTGAAAAAGGTATGAGTATTTATAAGTTGAAACTTTTTTATATTGTTGTTTGTCATCCTTTGTTTAATGTTTGTGGTCCCCATGTCGTTCCCCTTTGTTTAATGCTTGTTTTTGTCTGCACGAAGTGGAACTTTGTGGTCCATGTTTCCATTTAGGGTTTTGTTTTAAAAGAAAGTAACAACCAGGTGGTGTGGTCCCTGCCATGGTTGACCCATTTAAAAATATTTAAAAACCCCATGTTAATCGTTGGAATACATGTCTGCATATAAAAAAGGTTGCTTTTTTATTGCTTTGTATTGTTTAACACTTTCAAAGTCTGTGGCTTCATGGTTTAACGATAGGATTGGTTTTTTGGTTTTGACAGATGTCCTACATAGTTATTGTCTATCATCACGGTGGTATGTTTATCAGAGATGAAGATGGAGTGATGACCTATATATATAAGGGTGGACATTGCCGGAGATGGACATTGACTACTGCAATATTCGTGACCTTGACACCCTGTTTAAGCAATATGGGTATGAAAAATACAAGAGGATGATGTGGCTACCCGGGATTTGGATCTGGGGCTGAGACCTCTTAGTACAGATTCAGATGTGTGTGCTATGTGTGAGGCTGCTTTAGGGAATGGCAATGAGATACATGTCTACTTTGAGGGCTGCATCTCAATTCCCCAGTTTGCTTCACCTACACATGACAGTGAAGAGGATAATATCATTAATTCAGCACACAATGACGACCATGAAGAGGTTGATGATGGGGTCGGTTCACATGAAGGTTGTGCACAAGGTGATGTTGGGGTCAAAGAAAATGAAGACCATGCACAGGCTGCTGTTGACCTTGGTGCACAAGGTGATGATGGGATGAATTTGGATGAAGACCATGCACAGGCTGCTGATGACCTGAATGCAGAAGGTGATGATGGGATCAATTCGGACCATGATGAAGACAGTGCAGATGATGGGTCTGAAGAAGACAATGCAGATGATGACCATGCTACCTCACACTCAGATTCATATGAGAGTGCAGAGGATGAGGTTTACAAGCCTCCCCCACCTGGTGTTGAGGATGATTCAGAAGATGATGATGATGATATGTCAGTGCCAATTGTAGAGAAAGAAAGGCCTGCAAAACAGACCCCAAGGAGGAAGGCAGTCAAGAAGGATGCCCCAATACAAGACTCTGAATCTGAAGAAGTTGATGAAGAGGAAGCCATGATGTCATTTGAGGAAGAAGGATATACCTATCTGTCCGAGGAGTTGAGGACTCCTCCTTCAAGTGATGATGATGAGAATGTTAGACCTGTTATGCCAAAGTTCAATGAGCAAGCTTCTTTTGGGCATGTCTATTTAGAACTTGGTATGGAGTTTATGAATCTGGACCAATTTAAGGGTGCAGTAAAAGATTACAATATCAGTCTTGGTAGGAACTTCGTATGGGTTAAGAATGACAAGGTGAGAGTAAGGGCCAAATGCAGTGTAGAAGACTGTGAATGGATGGTGTATTGTGCCTGGAACAGTAAGCAAAGCACATTCCAAGTTGAGACTTTTAAAGAGACTCATACATGTTGTAGAGTCTTCAAGAATAAAAGGGCTACAAGAGATTGGGTGGCCAAGAAATTGAGGTGCTACATAATGCGAAGGATGGCAGCACACAAGAAGATTCTACAAACCTTTAGGTGTAAGATAGCACCGGCACAACAGAAGAGGCTGGACCAGTTGAAGGTTGCAAGCAATTCTTGGACACCAACATGGACTGGAAACTTGGTCCAAGATCTGTATGAAGTTTCTGGAAAGGGTCAACGTGTTGGGGTGAATTTAACTCAGCAAACTTGCAGCTGTAATGTGTGGCAGCTGACTGGATTGCCTTGTGAACATGCCATTGCTGCCATTGCACACAAGAATGAACCTGTGGAAAATCATGTTCACCAATGGCTAACAGTGGATGCTTTGCATGCCACTTATGAACACACTCTGAACCCAGCCAATTCCCAACAATATTGGCCAACTTGTGATGCCCCAAAACCACTTCCTCCACGCTTGAAAAGGCCTATTGGACGTCCAAAAAAGCATCGCAAGAAGGATCCAACTGAAGAGCTTATGAAGACCAACAAGAAGCTTAAGAAGACTTACACAGTTCAATGCTCCAAGTGTGGTCAGACTGGTCATTATGCCAAGACATGTAAGGGACCTGCTGGTGGATCAAAGAAAAAAAACTAAACCGGTTAATGTTGAAGTTGGCCAGTCAAGGTCAGTTGAAGAGATCCTCATCAGCATGAGTCAGGGCCCTCCACCAGAGACAAGCAGCCAGCATGCACCAAATGCAGCTGAACCAAGAGCCAGCAGCCCACCACCATGCAATCCTGCTGAGGCAGTGACCAGTGAGACAGCAGCTGCAGCTAGCAGTGGCACCAGAGCCAGATTCATGAGCTTCATGACTACACCAGGACTCAGGCCACCTAGGCCAGCCCCACATAACTGAACATGAATTGTAATCACTGACATTAGGCCAGTTCGAATGTCTTAGGAGGCATTTTTTTGTTATTAGGCCATTAGCTTGGAATTGTAATTAGGCAAGTTTTTTGGTTTACTTTGGTTTTGGCCCTGTTTAAATTATTCACCAATGGCTTTTTTTTGTATGCCTCTGGTTATGGCCATATTAAGTATGAACACTTTGTTTTTTGGGAATACATAGTGTTCCTACTTAATGGTTTATTATGTCAGTGCCAATTGTAAGTACACAGTCATGATATCAATGAAATATGCTTTATGGATTACTAAATCTCTTATGTCATTACTAGTTTGGAATTGCTGTCATTGATGTGAAATGATTGGAAGATTATGTCAGTTTGGTTACTATCTGTATTCACTGTCATGATTGTTTTCTATACTGTCAAACAGTACTATTTTTTGATTCATTGCTTGTCTTGTTACAATATTTGTATGCTGTGTCATTTTGGGGTCATGTGTAAACATACCTGAATTCTGGGTTCCCTTTTATGCCTTATAAGTCCCCCACAATTTGGGTCGATGACCATTTTAGTCCCTATAATTTTTTCCTATTGGACAAATAGGTCCCTAACAAATTCATCGAGACCCAAATTAGTGCCTGTAACACATGACAGTAAGACACATGACAGTAAGACCAAAGGGGCACCAAAAGCTGTTACCACAGCAGCTCATTCCCCCCTTCTGTTTAATTCCCTCAATCCTTGTTGTTATGGCATTCCCTCAATCCACAGAAGCTCATACAGTCTTTTGACATTTTATTTGGCATTTCAAGATAACTTAATACTTAGCAAATTGTGCTTTATGAACAATCAATTTCAAGGACATTAACCATTTTAAGAACAATCAACATCTCATTACATCCCAACAGTGGTCTTTCCATTACAGAGAAGCATACATATTACAGATTAAAAATGTGCATTTCACTCCACCATACTACAAAGATATAAACATATTACAAAGACAATGATAATGGATCAACTAAGCCCACATTTACATAATGGAGCAGCTTTCCTTCTTCCACTACTGAACCCAAACGAACTACCTAAGCTCCCCCTTCCAGAAGACATAATCATGGCATAAACACAAAGTTCAACCCTAAATCGAACAGTATACACCCACCTTCCCTAAACCGTCAATCATTTTTCCTAAACCGTCAATCAATTTTCCCCAAATTCATGCGTTCAACCTTCGATTCGATGCCATGCTTTCTGGTTTGAGTTGAACCCTAAACCCTAAACCCTAAACGACGACGTTTCTTGTATGAAAGAGAACTTTGTGTCCAACGTGGCTGAGCTTACCCAAACGACGTCGTCCAACCACTCCACGTGGGCAACCGCATGTCACTTAACGTGACACATCAGCACCGTCACTCACTCCGTCAATTTTCATTTGACAGAAGGACTAACGTGGGACCTGTTTGACATTGTTGGGGACTTTTTTTTGAGTTTATTTTTCTTAGGGACTAATTTGGCCACCGCATTTTTTGTCAGAGACCAATTTGGGTCTTTACTCTTTTTTTAATGACAGTAGATGGAAAAGGCATTTTAGATGAATCGATTTTAAGAGCAATTGGCGCACTGCATAGATGGAAAAGGTTGCTATAGCTACATGGCACTGAATTATGACCCAGCGAATACTTTCTTCCGGGGAATGGCACTTGCTTAAATAAAGCAAATAATATAGTTAATGCATCTCTAAACCGGGGAAAATTAAGGTAGGTGCCCAGCAAATTACTACGACGAGCTATGTCTAACCAAATTTCACCCTGCACCCTGCACTACAACAATAAAAATTTTTTTAATATTTTTTTTTAACTTCTATCATAATAAAAAAAGCTGAGTGGATCCTTTCACGTGAAAAAAGTGATCATATTATTTGATCATAATTATTTACTTAAAAATTATATATTTTTCTCTCTTTTATCTAATCATCAATGAATGATTGTGATCAAATAATATGTCTACATAACTACGTGAGATGGTCCACACACTAAAAAAAATGGGTTTTATTACTATAATGTTACATGATATAAGAATATTTTCTTACCCTCACAATAAAGAAGAGAGAGAAGGTGGAATGATAAAAGAGAAAAAAAAACATGTGGACCCCATCTCTTAATTGTGTGTGTGGGAAAATTTTCTTGGGTTATGTAACATGATAGTAATAAAACCCAAAAAAAATATATATATACCAATTTCTGTTATTGCTATAAAAATGGGATCTAACAATCTACTTTGAAAGAAGGGACCTAACTTATAATTAAATTATAATTATTATGACGACAGGCAATGAAAAACAGATAAAAGTTGAAAAAGTTTTAAACAATTGGAAACTAAAGATAAGAATTATTCACTGCCAAGGATTCCCAATTTTAAACAACAACACAAGCCTAATTTTCATGAAAAATTTTTCTAGATGAGAATTTATGTTTAAGATTCTTTTTCTAATAGAAGTAGTAAAAGTTATATCAATTTCGGTTGGCAATTGATTTTTCATGTAATAAACCTCATTTTTAAAATTTTAATTATCACCTAATTTTAAATTTCTATCTATAGAACAAAATAATAATAATGTCTTTGGGGCATCATGATATTTTTTTTTTTTGGACATTACAGGGAATCGAACCGCACACCTAATACACACTAAACACACCCAACACCACTAGGCTATCCCTAGTGGTGCGATATTTTTTACATTTGATGTGAAACAATAAAAGGTTTTATATATTAAAATAATTATATTTATACAGATAAAATGCTCAATCAAACTTTGTATAATTATTTTTTAACTCTATTTTTTATGAAAAATAAAGAGACAAAGGAGAGACACACACAAAATATTAAGTTTTTTTATTTTTCAGTGTGACTAGCATTAACGTTTGGTTATAAGTGTATCAAAATTAATCAAATAAGAATTTTTATATAAAATAGTAGAAAATTAATGAAACTACCAATTTTAGACCTGACAATCTTTAAAGAATAACTATTGAGTTACAAGAAAAAGAAGAAGATAACAACAGAGGCAAGAGTTATATTTATTAATTTTTATAAATTATACTATGTATTAAATGCTGTATGTAAATATAAACAAAATTCAAGTATAATATTTTAATAAAAATGTTACACATCCAGCAATATTAATAAAAAACTAAAACGGAAGACATAATGATCCATGACTTTAGGATACGACTAGTAAAGGAGGATATTCTTCCTCTGTGGGTGAGCTTACGTGTGAAGCCTTTAATTATAGAGATAAGTTATTCTGCTTACTCTTATTCTGTCTACTTTTGCCTATTCTTCTCAACATCGTTAGATTATAATCACATCCAACGGTAGAGATTTGTAAGATAAAATAAACTCTTTTACCTTTTTTTTTCTTCCATTGCCTCTCACACTTTCTCTCTCCTCCCTTGCGAAGATGTCCTTTGTTTTGATTTGCAAAAATTTCTTCTTGTAGTTTTCCTTACTGCAGTTAAGGCATCACATGAGTATCGAATAATTTGTTTTGAATAACCTAATTTCGGAAAAGATCATAATTTTCATCTCTCCTTAGTGTGAAAGAGACTGTCATGGTTGGAGGGCAAATATGATGTTTCCCCTAATTAAGATTGATTGTGAAAATGCTTGGATTATGTTGAATAGGGTCATGTACCTTTTTTGTTACCTATGTACAATCAACATGATTTCAAAATTATCGTTGAGATTGATGGTTTTTGAGTGATTGGAAATTTGAAATGCCATGGAGAGACGAGGGAGGATAGAAAAAGTGTGGGAGGCAATGGAAGAAAAAAAGGATGAAAATGTTTATTTTATCTCATAAATCTTTACTATTGAATGAGATTATAATCTAAAGAGAGGTAGGTAAAGGTAAACAGAATAAAAGTAGACAGAATAACCTATCCCTTAATTATATAATAAAAAATAATTGCAACTAATTTTTTTTTTATTAAAACAAGAAAGGAGTGATATTTTTAACAATAATAAAACGTCAAATCGTTTACCAAAAAAGAAAAAAAAAAAAGTCAAATCTATTGCTATCGTGAAAACTATTAATTGTGACTTCAAAGAAAACTATTGCTACAAAGAGAATTATATACTACACAAGACAACTCCACAATTACATCATATTAAACCCAATGCGCGTCAGCATTTATAAATTCTCCTATTGTTCACCAAAGCTTGTCAGTGATCATTCAATTGTTGAAAGATAAGAAACCAATGCGCGTTTCTTGCATGACATCATAATTGAAAAATGGCAGAAGTGAATATTTTAGTAAGGGAGATGTTCTAGGAAAAACATAGAATATATATGTAAATGTAAAGATAAAATTTCATTTTCCAAAAAATAAAATAAAATGTAAAGATAAAATTTCGAAAATTTATGCTTCAAACAAATAAACATTAACTTAATATATATAAGTGTTCCAATTAATTTATATTTTTTTATCTTTTATTAAGATATAAATTAATATAAAATATTTAAAGTTTATACTTGATAAATGTTGAATAAAATTAAATATTAAAATAATAATTTATTTATTTTACTGAAACAATTATTAACACTGGTTATTCATTTGTAAACCTTGGAAGAGCTTCATTGTAATATCTCTCGCAATGAACTTTAAGTAGCTTTCGCAAAAAAAATATTTTGGAATAAATATCATTTTATTAAAAAAAGTACTTGAAATAAATTTGTAGCTCGAGATAGTATAAAAGTAACCAATATAAAACTCAACGAAGTATATACACTTTACATAAATTTAGAGGCCCACCTAAAAAAACTACTAAATTTTTTTCTTTTAAAAAACTATTTTCATATTTGGTAATTAAAAAAAGGAAAATATTTTTATCATGTTGCATGAGACAAATTTTCTCATCCAACATACAAAAAAGTGAGTGCGACCCACTAAAAAGAAGAAAGAGAAAGAAAAAAAGTGAATTTCACATACTTTTTTGTGTGTTACATGAGATAAATACTATCTCATGTTTATGTATCTCAAATTCCCATATGGGTTTAAGAGTGTACCACATTTATGGAGGAAGATGCCACAACTAAGTGATTTCAGAATCCTTCTCACTTCCACAACACTAGTAGGCTAGTAGCATCTTTGATATCTTGAAAACTTAGTTTGCCAGCATCATTGAATAGCATTAGAACAAGCACAACCAACGTTAATTTAATATTTCAAGACTAGAGCCTAGTAGCATTAATTTTTTTGGCTGTCTTTCTTTCTCCTTTTAGAGTTAACTCAAGGCGTATCACTCACCTAGTAGCATTACATTCTACTTTACTGATTCTATAGCTTTCTAAACACAATACCTTTCCTCCAAATAGCACCAGAAGCCAGTAGCCCAATTGATGTTAAAATTAATAAGGGTGCATGTTGTAGGATAGTAGGAGAGTAAAAAAGTAGAGATAAATTAAATGTGGGTCCCACATTTTAAATTAAAAAAGAAAAGAAAAATTAATTGGCACGGAAAACGAATTTGTGTAGGAAAAAGTTCTTATCTCATGTAGAAGGAGATAATGATTTCTCAATTAATAATAAGGAGCTGCACATGGATGACCTACTCTCAACATCCTAAGAGCAATGCTACATCAAATTATTCCCATGGGAAAGAGTGGGAGGGGGAACGTGACAGATTCTGTATATCTGCCTCTGCATAGAATTGTCACATTGATGAAGGAATTAACTTAAAAGAGAAAACAACAACAAATATAAAATTTTATGATATGTTACTTCCTTAAAAGTAAAAAGTTTCATTTTCTATAATTTAATAATTTATTTAGCAGTACTATCTTATTTTTGCTTTCAAAGAATGTTACCGCCAATTTTCCCATAACGAGAGAGGTTACCACTTTTGTGTACGCTTAATCTATATTCAAGAGGAACTAGTCTGGTTTCAACGCGCAAGATGTGAATGGTTATTGAATGGAGATAGAAATACTAGATTCTATCATGCGGCAACTAAATCTAGAGCGAGGCACAACAAAATCGTAGCTCTAAAGGATAAAGCTGACCAGTGGATTGGTGAACCAACGACTCTCAAGGAAATGGTGATTGATTTTTTTGAGAAGCTTTACAAGGATGAAGGGCTTTCACTTGTCCCCTTTCCCCTGTCGAACTGTTTCCCGAGGATCACAAGTCCTTCTTTTAAGTTAATGCATGTGGTGCCTTCGATTTTGGAGATCCATGAGGTGATTTTCAGTATGAACCCTTTCAAGGCTCCAGGCCCAGATGGCCTTCAAGCAGTGTTCTTCCAATCCCAGTGGAGTACCATTGAAACCTTTGTTTGTAGGCTGATCAGAGGAATCTTTGAAAACTCTTCTCATATCAAAGAGATTAATCAAGCATCCATTTGTCTCATTCAAGTGGATAATCCTGAATCCATTAATCAGTTGCGGCCTATTAGCCTTTGCAATGTAATTTTTAAAGTGGTGACCAAGATTTTAGCTAATAGACTGAAACCCCATATGAATTCTCTCATTATGCCAAACCAGTCTAGTTTTGTCAAGGGTAGGCATTGTATAGATAATATCATTGTATAGATAATGTATTTCATGCGTCTCAAGAATGGTAAAAAAGGCTGGATGGCTATAAAGGTGGACCTGGAGAAAGCGTATGACAGAGTCAACTGGGGTTTTCTTCGAGATACTTTGGTAGAAGCTGGTCTCAGCCTTTCAGCAGTGGAGTTGGTCATGAGTTGTGTAACCACCTCTTCACTCAATGTGCTGTGGAAGGAAAGTTCAACCAAGGATTTTACTCCTACCCGTGGTATTAGGCAGGGAGACCCTCTTTCTCCCTACCTTTTCGTGTTGTTGATGGAAAGATTAGGCCATTTGATCTGTCAAGCGAATTCTGGTCAAGTTTGGAAGCCAATTGTTCTTCGTAAAAATGGTCCCCCTATTAGCCATTTGTTTTTTGCGGATGATCTTATCCTCTTTGCGGAAGCGTCCTTGGATCAAGCTGTTCTCATATTGAAGATCATCTCCTGTTTTTGTGAAGCTTCAGGCCAAAAGGTGAGTAATGCAAAATCCAGATTGTTCTTCTCTAGGAATGTCAACCACGTCAGAGCTACAGAAATTGCTCAATGTATTGGTTTCTCTATAACGTCGGACCTAGGCCAGTATCTAGGAATTCCCTTGTTGCATGACAGAGTGAGGGCCAATACCTTCAATTTCATCCTTCATAAAATAGATTCTAAGTTGTCTAATTGGAAGAGAAGCTCCTTGTCCTTGGCTGGCAGGGCCACATTTTCTCAGGCAATTTTAGCTTCCATCCTGACTTTCGTTGTGTAGTCATGCCTTATCTCGGCCAAAACTTATGACGAGATTGAGAGGAGGACTCGTAATTTCTTGTGGGGATCCACAGCTGAAAAGAGAGGCCTGCATGCGGTTTCGTGGGAGAAAGTTTGTCGTCGCAAGAGCCTTGGAGGTCTGGGATTTAGGAGAATGAAGGGGATGATCCAAGCTCTCCTTATGAAAGTGGGGCATGGTCTGCTAACTCACACCAGTAGCCTGTGGGTTCAAATTTTGCGGAATAAGTATGGGGTGGGGACAGATCCGTTGCCATCTGTAAATCATGCTAGACATGCCTCGAATTTATGGAGAGGGGTGCAAAGAGTGTGGCCTAAGGTTCTTCAAGGGTCGAGGATTCTTCTAGGCGATGGGTCTCGAACTAAATTTTGGGAGGATAGGTGGTTGCATATCAATGATTTGGTTAAGGTGAAAGCATGGGTTAGCCTCTCTGCAGAGGTGCGTAGTTGGACTGTTAAAGAAAGTCTTCATGGGAGTGGGGAATGGAATTGGGAGATTCTTTCGCAACTGGTCTTCGAGGAATCGCTAGCTGTTATGGCTAATATGTTGCCTCCAAAGTTAGAAGATATAAGGGATATGGTCACGTGGGGAAGTACAAGTGATGGTTGTTTTTCAGTGAAGTCAGCATACACATTGCTTGAAGGGAACATTACTAGCCAGAGTCAAGATTACTACCTCACCCCTTGGGAGTGGGGAGGTCCGGCCAGAATTCAAATGTTTTTATGGAAGGCGTTTGGGAATCATTTGTTCACCAATGTCAATAGAGAGAAGATGCTTAACGAATTGCAACCTCTGCAGCAGATGTGGGGAAGCTCCGGAAGATACAATTCATGTGTTGAGAGATTGCATGTGGAGTAAGAGAATTTGGGTTTTGATTCGTGGGGTTGACCATCATCCTAATTTTTTTGCTCTAGATTGTAAACTTTGGCTACAACTGAATCTCAACTTTCATGCGCTGACCTCTTCACAAGGTGATTGGTGTTTGCTATTTGGTGTCATCTGTTGGTTCATCTGGAGAGCTAGGAATGAGTTAATTTTTGAAAAGAAACTCTCTAATCAATAATCTATCATTAGACAAGCTAGAGCGTACTTGGAGAGTTATTGGATGGCGGTGGGTAAGTTGGGGGTCCTTAAGAAGCACATTGGCAATAAGTTGGAACGTCTTATTTGCTGGAAGTTTCCTCTTGTAGGCTGGGTGAAATTGAATGTGGATGGCTCTAGTAGGATGAGTGAGTCCATTTCTAGCTGTGGTGGGGTGTTACGAGATGCTGCGGGAAGATGGTTAATCGGTTTTTGTAGAAATTTGGGGTCTGGTTCGGCTCTAAGGGCAGAGGTGTGGGGCATTCTTACTGGTCTTCAAGTTGCCTGGGAGCAGGGTTATCGCAAGGTTTGGTTAGAGGGAGATTCTCAGGTGGCTATCAACCTCGTGAAAGGTAATTGTGAAGTTCATCACCCCCTGGCGAACTTCATCATTAAGATTCACTCTTTGGTGGATAGACAATGGGAAATCACAATCACTCATTTCTTTAGAGAGGGTAATAGCGTGGCTGACGCTTTAGCCTGTTATGGGAGTTGCCTAGACAATAGGGATTTGCTTATTATTCAGGAGCCTCTTGATGGGTGTAGAGCTCTCCTTAGTAGAGACATGATGGGTATTTCTAGCCCAAGATGGTGTAATTCTGTTTAATGATTCCCTTATTTTCAAAAAAAAATGAGAATGAAGATATGTACTCCAATTTGGAAGACCTAGACGGGAGGTGTCAATTGAAATTAATTTATATTTTGATTAAGCGTTGTTTTAAGTTGAAAAATAAATAAATAATGTGATTATTGTTACTTATAAGATTTTCTTTTCCCGGTGAGCTGTGCACTCAGGGCATTTGGTAGAAGTTTAATTTATAAATACTCAGGTAAATGGATCTGGTATTTTAATATTTTTATGTTTGGTATAAGATTTTAAAAATTTATCTAGGAAAATGATTTGTCCAGCATTTGATATTTGTTTGGAAATTGTGAGTAAAAACACTGTTGAAAAATACCACCTAGAAGGTGGTATTTTTGGATAAATGGCAAAATACAAAAAAGAGCGCGAAGCTAGGTGACGAAAATGACCTTGTATTCAGCCTACCAAAAATTACTTTTATTTAGTCAATGGTTGTTGTAATTTCACCCTAATTTTCTAGCAATATTTTACCTTCAACCAAACATAGACTTAAGAAACTTAAATCAATTTCCCAGTAATATTTAGGCCTATCCAACAACTTTTTTTTTAACTTTCCTATAAAACTTATTTTTTCTGTAATTGTAATTCCCTAGTAAAAAAAAATTTCCTCTACCAAACCCCACCTTTGGTAGGTGGGAAAAAAATTCCCAAGAAGGTACCTTGGTAATGTGATTATCCCATGTTTGGTAGAAGGAAATCTAAAATTTATCCCGAAAAAATTACATTCTCAGGATTCTTAGGGTGTGTATAACAACCTTCCCGGAATCAATTTTTTTTTTAATTTCTGTTCCGGGGAACAGAAATGGATAGAAAACTCGTTTGGTAAAATTGGTTTATTTTTTTTGTTCTCGGGATGAACCGGTTTATTTTTTGTGCTGGGGAACAGAAAAAAGAATAAAAAAATTCTGCTTTTTTGATTCTGGACACAGAATAAGAAACACTTATCTCTCTCAATTACTCTTCACCACTACCATCATCACCACCGCCACCACCATCCCGACACGACCACCGCTACATCATCGTACTACCACCACCACCTCCACCTCCACGTCACCACCACTGTCATTACCACCACCACTATTACCATCACCACCACCACCACCATCATCGTAGCCATTACCATCACCACCACGCTACCACTACTACCGCCATCGCCGCTGCCACAACCACCGCCACTGCCACCATCACCACCATGTCATCTCCATCACCATCGTCGCAGACACTGCTGTTACCACCACCATCGCCACCACCATTACCGCCACCACCGTGTCATTATCATCACCATCGTCGCCGTCACCACCGCCGCCGCCGCCGCCACTGCCACTATGCCACCATTACCACACTGCCATTATCACGTCATTGCCACCACCACCACCATGTCGTCACCATCACCACCACTATTGCCACCACCATCGCCACCATTATCACCACTATCGTTGCGGCCACTGCTGTCACCACCACCATCACCATCACCATTACCATCACCGCCACCATCACCACTACCATCGTCGTAGCTACTACCGTCACTACCACACCACTACCACCATCATTACCACCGTCGCCGCCGCTGCTACCATGCCATCACCACTATTGACACCGCCGCCACCACCATGCCATCACTAGAGCCGGCAAAACGGGCTCGGCTCGGCTCGCCAACCTGCCCAACCCGCCAAACGGGGCAGGGCGGGGCAGGCTCACTTTTTCGCGGGTTGATGGCGGGCATAGGCAGGCCGAGGCGGGTCAGTGTAAAATAGGCTCGAGCTGGCGGGCCAACCCGCCCAACCAGCCAAACGGGGCGGGGCGGGCTGCTCACTTGGCCACCTCTAGCCATCACCTCCACAACCACCACCATGACACCACTGCTACCGCCATCACCACCACAACGCCCCTACTACAACCACCGCCACCATCACCACCACACCATATGAAAAGGAAAGTGATGATCCGAAAAAAATTTATGCTTAATAGGAATGATTTTTTATTCTATTATTTGTTGTGTTATCAAACACAATTCTCATTCTCGGAATAAAAATATAACATGTTATCAAACACATTTTTTTTCTCAGAAATTGTTCCAAGGCACAGAAATAGAAAAGAATTGTTTCTTTTCAGAAACAGTGTCAGGAAACAGAATGGTTGCCATTCACACCCTTATTTAAACACACTTTTCCCATTTCAGAATACCATTGACAAGGTGGTATTTTACAAATCCCACACTGTGCGAAAATGGACTCAAAATTCTCAGACAAAAATACACATGCTTGAATATCAAGAACATGTTCAGCTCTTGAGGCTGAGCTTTAGGGTTGCCTGTCGGGGCTGCAGTTTGCTGTCGGGGCTGCAGTTTGCTTGGAGCTTGAATATCAAGAACCTTGTCCTCTTGTGTGAACCGACCCGGCCGGGTCGACCCGAAAACCGGTCATGTAACTGGTCCGATTTTCATATTGGACCGGCCATGTTACAGAACCGGTGTGACTCGGTGCGACCCGGCCGGTTTTCGCAAAAACCGGTGACCTGGTCAGATTAACCAGTGACTCGGCCTGGTTTGCAAAAAAAAAAAATAACTAATTTATTCTCATTAATTGATTTCTTCCTCTTTTTAACTCTCAAACACAAATGATTTGTTTTCTTTTGAAATATTTGAGCGATTTGTAGCTTATTAATTTACATAGATTATGTACTTACAACACTAATATTATCTTTGTTATGCAATATGTAGGAATTTTAATTTGATTTATAGCTAAAGATGTCGTTTACTGAACCTGAAACATTAGTATAACAAATATTATATGTTTGATTACTTTTTGTTGGACAATGATATGTAATTTATTATTTTTCGGGAGAGGTTATAGTTACTACCTTTTTTTCTTACTACCTCTTATTACCAAATCTTAACCATTGATTTTCGTTAATCTAACGGTTATAATTTATTAATTCATACTTATTAATTAATTATTAATTTCCAATAAATTATAACCGTTGGATTGACAGAAATCAACGGTTAAGATTTGGTAGTAAGAGGTAGTAAGAAAAAGAGGTAACAAGTATAACATTTCCCTTATTTTTCATATTAAAATATTTAAAATTGATATATATTTTTTACAGGTATTTAAGTATATTTATAATTTTTTTAATATAAATTATAAATTTACATATATTTACCGGGTCATGCGGTTAAACCAGTGACCCACTGGTTGAACCAGTGACCCAATGACCCACTACCTCGACCGGTTCGATAACCGGGCCGAGTTTAATAACATTGGACTCCACAGAAGCATGCTCGTGTGCCAATTTGCTCATTGAGGATGCTGACTGCCTGCATCTAGTAAGAAGCATTTGGGGTCGCTTGAGGAACCAATGGTAGGTCCGTATTGTGCATGTTCCTTGAGATGCAAATGAGTGTGTTGATATAATGGCTAAGATGAGGTTTAATCTCCGTAACCAAAAGATGGAAGTCTTCATAGGTCCTCCTGAAGTTGCATCTTTGCTTGAATATAAGTTCTCTAGATTATAGAGTTTGCATGTTGTTACTAGCTTGCGTAGGCATGCTGTTTCATTCTTGTAGTTTCTTTGTTTTTGTTGTGGGCTTGAAGACCTCATCTTATACCAAAATAAAAGATAAAAAAAGTACTCATGCTTAGTTAGCCCTAACATGAAACAAAATCAATTTTCTCTAAAACTTGCATTCCTCGAAGCAAAATCAGTGACCTAGATGTGAACATTAATGTAACAAAAGTTGAAGATCAATTTATTTTGAAACTTGTGTTCCTCTAAAACTTGCGTTGGATGAATGTCAAACTCAGAAGGAAAAAATTTGTTTGCAAAAGGAGTTATTTTGTTTTGAGCCTAGATATCAAATTTTATTTTTGTAAAATCGCTATACTTTTTCAGTAATATTTAATAATCAACCAAATATAATATCATTAAACTTAAGTCAATATTTCTAATAATATTTTGACCTACCAAATATTTTTTTATCACATTTTCAAAAAACTCACATTTGCACCATATCACCAATAATCATGATTGCTGATTAAAAATAATTCTCCCGTAAATGCCACCTCAAAGTACAAGCGGAAAACCCTAAAAACATCAATAGCTAGATTCTCAGAGACAAAGAACAAAGACAGTGTCTTTCTACCACATAGCAGCACAACAAACGGTCATTTTGAGAAGCTTCTTATTCAAGGGGCTTTTTTGTCCTTTTGCTTACAGGGGGCTTTTTTGCGGTTTTTGTCGCGTCCATTGGACAGTGGCGGTGCAGACGCACGTAGCGGAGTTCAATCTCGGTTCCCAATAGAATCAACAGTTTTGGGCGCGACGAGGTTCAGTTCCCTTGTCTCTCTGTCTGTCTCTCTCTCTCTCTCTGAAGAAAAATGCCACAAAGAGGCAAATCCAAGCACAAGAGGCAATCCTCAGCCTCAGCCTCAGCCTCAGGTAGTTTCTATTGATGCATCTCTCTGCTTCAATCTTCTTCTTTTCTGTTTCGTATGAATATTCAATTACGTTTACAATATGAGATGCTACTTTATTTCTTTTATATTTAAAAAAGAAAAATAAAAAGTGAAGAGACAATGCCTCTATTGTGTCTACTTGTTCCATTGAAAATTGTAATCAACGTCTCAAATGGGGAAGGTTTACTTTATTTTTCTTTTTAATTATTCTTTTTTTCGAGTTTAAAGAAGCACTAGAATGTCTGAGACTGGTGGAGGTTAGTATGAGTTTCAAGTGTAGACTAGGATAAAAAAAAAAATCTTCTGACTTTAGTAAGTGTGCCAGTGTTTCTCGGGTGTTTGTATGCAGTTTTGTTCCTGTTGTCAGGTACTGGGGTTGGGGCCTTGGGGGAATAGACATGAAGTTGGAGTTTTGATTATTGATAGCTGAAAATGTAACATGGGAGTTATACTATTTACTTGGCTTAATTTTTAATTTGTAGGTCAGTCAGGAATCACTTTCAGACTTTCAATTGTGTGTGTATAAAATCAAGTCAAGTATATGTTTTTTACCTTCTAGTTCTCATA
Source organism: Gastrolobium bilobum (assembly GCF_033153095.1). NCBI lineage: Eukaryota > Viridiplantae > Streptophyta > Magnoliopsida > Fabales > Fabaceae > Gastrolobium > Gastrolobium bilobum. The sequence goes on along the minus strand of NW_026899990.1, from coordinate 111,133 downwards.
CATTGTTTTTGGGTTTTTCCTTATCAATTTTGCAGAAAATGAAATGAGAGCACAAAACAACTCCGAAGGTGGAAATAAATTTCTATCACCTAGTGATAATGGTTTGATGATATTGTGTCCAAGAACAATTACTCAGCAAAATGACATTACTCATGGGGTGATCAATGTTTATGCTGGATTTCAGGAACACTGACAGAAATATCACGGGAGGCTGTGGGAAAACTTTTACGCCGCGCTAATAAAGTTGGCACTTCCAGGAAAAAGATGAAAGTTGGTACCGCTAAATTGTTTTTGTTGCTTATTCATAATTTGTGCAGTGCAGTTCTTTTGGTGACTTAGTTACATGATTTAACTACATTCTTAGCGTTTAAAGTTTTCAAATTATGATGGAAATCAAATTACAAGTGTCTTTTCTAAAGCAGCATGTTCTTCTTCTGATCTTCTTATAGCCTGAGTTTGAGCCACGACAAAATGGAACTCAAGTTTTGGAACCAATTCTCCAACCAAAGACTTCAGAGGTTGGACATTGTAGTAGAAGCTCCATGGGAGATGCTTCTGCCAAGGAGAAATGTGGTAATGAAAGTTTAGACCAGGGCTACTTGGACAACGAGGAAGAACTGGATGACTCGGATTGGGAAGATGGTACAGTTGCCATGGATGATCGTCCTGTGACAATTGAATTGAATGTGACCCCTGATTCAGCTGTAAAGAAACAAATTCGTCGAGCTTCTGCCGAAGATAAGGTCCATTGCTATCTTTTAATAGTACTGGTTTGGCTTTAATATCAAAATAACTTTTAGCCACTTGCTAAAAGCTTTTTTGTAAATTCTTCAGGACTTGGCTGAACTTGTGCACAGAGTTCATTTGCTTTGTCTACTTGCTCGAGGAAGATTAATAGACAGTGCTTGTGATGATCTTCTTATCCAGGTTAACTCTTGTCAAATTTTATTTTCTTAATGGATATAAATTCTTCTTTATATTAGCATTGCTATTATATACAACATCATTGTGTTATCATGCCTTTGCCTCCCTAACATCCTCTTTTTATGGTAATCAATAGCTCAATTCTGTTATGTTGGGTTCCATTTGCAAGGTATGGGACATGGAGTCCCACATTGGTTGTATGGGCAACTGATGTGGGGTTTATAAGACTTTGGGCACTCTCACCCTTTGAGCTAGCTTTTGGAGTGGTGCATCCCAAGGTCTCATCATGTTATCTGATGTTTTTATTGTAATTTTTAAATCAGTTGTTAACATAGGGCTTTTCCTAAAAATGTGTTTGCACTTGTGTGTACTTTAACTGTTTTATCTACTTACATTGAGTTTGTGCATTAATCATTATTCAATTTTGCCTGATTCTATTTTCACTCAAAAATTCCTCGTCAAGTTGTGCATTTCGTTGTCATGGCAGGCTTCTTTGCTTTCTCTACTTCCATCGCACTTGCTTCACCTATCAAGTGTCACAAAACTCACTTCAAAAGCGCTACATCCTTTAATCTTATGGGTATGGGTTGATTTAACTCGTATACATTTTATCTTGTTGCGTTTTGTAGGCAGTCTTGGATAGATTCATGCTATATCACTTGTAAAATCTTGTTTGATTCCTTGTGTGAAACACTTGCAGTTCCATGATAATTTCCATGTTAAAAACTGTACAAATGGAGAAACGTCACCGCACTTTGCTTTGGCATCAGCTTTAGAATCACATGAGGGTAGTCTTGAAGAGGTAGATCTGTTTTTAATAAAGCCTTGTTGTTTTCTATATTTACTTGCTGATTATATGCTTTACTGGATTTTGAGTTTGTCCTTTAATAGTTATTATATTCATTGTAAACCAGGCATATTGCACTTGCTATTTAAATGGTTGAAAGTGACAGATCTGTTACTAATTCAGTCTCTGGATGAAAGGATTTGATGGCCTTTTAACTACCCTCTTCCTCTGCTTATATTTGACTTAACTTAAACCAGTAGTAAAATGAAGTTTCTTGGGACTGGGTTTGTTGGGTTATCTATATACTTTATAGAATTTCTCAGTGCTTTGAGGAAAATTTACAGGGAGAATTTTTTTTTTTTTTTAATTGTAGATTGCAGCTTTATCGGTGGCACTATTTAGAGCTTTGAATCTTACAGCCAGGTATTGCATAAGAGAATGGAACAGGTTATCTTTCTGTAGTTCATCAATTACTTTTATTATATTGTTGGTTTGAAAAATTTGAACATTCAATACTGTAAGAGCAATGTTAAGCTAGTCTTTTTCTGTTTGAAGAAAACTCCTTGGTATTATATAGTTTATATTGTTGTTGTTAAGCGGTCAAGAGAGCCCATAAGTAGGGGAGATCTCCATTAATGAGCTAAGTGAAAAACCACAATAGTGAGCTCAACACCACGTATGACTCAGAAACCTTTAGGCAATGAGTCTATAGGTCTTTTCACTTATATGATATTCAACCCATTCCTAAGCAATGTGAAACTTCATCACCCACACTTGAGTTTCTAATATGAAGCAATCCTTGAAAAATGAGTTTAACTGAATTATTCTCTCCAAAATCCTTTCATGCCATGCCTTTATCCACCTGTAGGATCTTGCTTTTTATTATTTTGGATGGGATTGATAATATACTAACCTCGATGTTGCAATGAAATGAGTCTATAAAGAGAAAGATAACAATAACAACAAAGTCAGAAGCGTACCTTTAAATAAGAAAATAGAATGATATGGAAAAACAAAAAATATAAGAGCATCAATACTATTACAAGAACTACTAGGTGTAAGAAAATTTATTCATTTTTTATTACTCATGGATATAAGGTTTGAAAGAATTTTATCTCTTCTGCTGATGCAAATATGTGGAGTTAAATTTCTCATTTGAAGGCATATTTCAGGTTTGTGTCCATTCTGGATGTTGCCTCTCTTAAACCAGATCAGTCCTTTAGACCAGTTGCAAGTAGATCTAGTAAGGGGATATTTAATACTTCTACACCAATGGTATCTAAGCTAAAATCGGATTTTACATCACCTCAAAAATCATTATCTTGTTACGAGAGAGATAAAGTCTGTGAAGGTTCTCTTGGCCATTCACGGAAAAGTAAGAAATGCCGCACAGCAAGCCACGTGCCTCGGTCCAGAGATCATCCTTTTGCTGGAGACTTGAATGATAATGTGACAGACTCACAAACTCTTGAGACGCAGGATACTAACCCCGAATCATGTCTCGCTGACGAATCTCATGATTCAAAGAGGAAAGGGGATCTTGAATTCGAGATGCAGTTGGAAATGGCTCTTTCTGCTACAGCAATTGAATGTCAAGAGAGTAAAATGGTGTCAGGTGTCAACGCTGATTCATCAGATTTTTCTTGTTCGTCAAAAAGAATGAAAAGAGTTGTAGGTGAAGAATCTTCTACCTCCCCTCAAGTAATTTCTACAGCAGTTGGATCAATGAAAGTAGGATCTCCTCTGTACTGGGCAGAAGTATTTTGCAGTGAAGAAAATTTGACAGGAAAGTGGGTGCATATTGACGCTGTGAATCTGATAATTGATGGAGAAGACAAGGTTGAAGCCATGGCAGCTGCATGCAAAACATCTTTGAGATATGTTGTTGCTTTTGCTGGGCAGGGGGCCAAAGATGTGACCCACAGGTTTAATATTTTCACCTTCATATATTTTCAGCCTGAATGCAGTAATGATTTTGCAACTTTGTTTACCCTAGTCAAATTCTTGATAGCTCTGCATAAACCATCATCTTTTTTACTGCTCAAGTTGCCATTTGATTTGTTTTTGGAAATTTCTCATATTCTTAGAATAAATTATTTGTGTTTCTCGGAGACTAACACAAGATTCTTGGATCACTAACAGACAGGCAATGCATGACAAATTTCAAAGTGAACAAGCATCTGTGGACTAATTATAGTAATTGATATCTTGATACACTATTATTTTTTCAGTCATTCTCACCCTCGTGAAAGAGAAATCATATGGGAAAAACCTGTTGCAATTAAATATTCTTGTTCATTAGATCACAGACACAATGGAAATGAAAAAACCAGAATTCTTTCCTAGATATCCGAAGGAGTTAATAACTTTAGCAGTTAAACTGATTTTTTAAAAGAGGAAAAGAAAACAGGGTATCAAGACACAACCATTGGACACATTTGAATGATCTAAAGTATGAATATTAGAGTTGCTAATAAATATTACTTACTATATTGGCAGTCAAATTTAGCTTGGAGAATAAACAAGAAGTATGAACTGAACACAAATGTAGCAAACGTTTGGGTACATATGTTGTTGGCTTTTAAAAAATGAAAACAACCTAGCTGCATGTCCATTAAAAGTATCAAACCTCGCCTCCCCTTCTTTCCCTTTCTTCTTCATTTATGGAAGACTTTTTGTTACTGGTTTGGCAGTTAAAATATTAAACAGCTTTTTGGGCAGTCTGTGCATGGTTTTAAAATTGATTGCATGTATGTCTAAATGTAACTTTGCTTCCGCAATATATTCTTCAATATAATATTCATTTTAAAGTAAAAACTCTAAAAAAAAATTAAAAAATACTTATCGCATATGATGGTTAGATAGTTTAGGTATAATAAACTTTTTATAGTAAAAATAGCTTTTAGCACTTACATGTTAAGATTATATCAAATAAAAATTCCACTTCATTATCAACGATACAGTTAAAACCATAATAACCAAAATTGTGCTTGAGAATTATTATTTTAGCTTCCAAAGCAATCCTTGACAGCTATGAATGGTGGAAGCAACACTTGTAACACTAACTGATTCATATTAAGGTGCACAACAACAGAATTTTAGCTTCCAAGAAATCCTTACTAATAATAATTATTTCAGAAAAGGAACTCATTCTATTCATGTAGTGTAATAATAGTTGAAATAGCTAAGTTTTCGAAATTACAAGAGAATATTTTATGGGAAACTCTGAAGCAGATTACAATTTTTGTTGCACACTTTTTCCTTATAACATTATATTTTTCGTCTGTTCAGTTGTATTGTTTTAGCTCTATTCAACTGCTAATGCTAAGCAGTAGCTTCAATAAGGCTAGTGACGCTTACATAAAGTTACATCTCATTGACATATTAGGTACTGTATGAAGTGGTACAAGATATCATCACAACGAGTTAATTCAACATGGTGGGATTCAGTATTGGCACCTCTGAGAGACTTGGAGTCTGGGGCAACTGGAGGTGTGGTTCATTTGAGAACAAACCAAATCATTGCTAAAGAATCGAACATGAGTGATTCTTTTGTCCCTACAAGGAGCTCTCTTGAGGATATTGAGTTGGAAACTAGGGCATTAACTGAGCCTCTTCCAACCAATCAGCAGGTAGTTTCAACAGTAACCTAGAAAACATAATGTCTAATATTGTAGATGGTGATATGTATGCTTCATCCTTTGCAGGCCTACAAAAGTCATCCACTTTATGCAATAGAAAAATTGCTTACGAAGTATCAAGTACTTCATCCAAAGGGTCCAATTCTGGGATTTTGTTCAGGTCACCCGGTTTACCCTAGGACTTGTGTGCACACAGTTAAGACAAAAGAGAGATGGCTCCGGGAAGGACTGCAAGTTAAACCCAATGAACATCCTGTGAAGGTCTCATCTGGCTGACAGTGTTCAGTGTCGTTTCCCTGATTTCATTGTATTTTTTTTTTTTCCTTTTAATATGCTCATGTAATTGATTCTTTATGAAAAAATCCATTCAGGAACTTGAACATTCCATAAAGCCTCAAAAAGTTCAAGATTCTGAAGCTGATGACAATGGCTGCACTGATTCTAAGGAAAATATTAAACTTTATGGGAAGTGGCAACTGGAACCATTAAATCTGCCTCATGCTGTGAATGGGATAGTTCCTAAGGTATTGTCTGTTACTTTCTATAAATGCTCTTTATATAGGGAAAAGTATGGGTATGAAAGATATTGTTTTTGTGGAAATTTCCTTTTTAAAGTATTCAACTGTTTACCCTTTGGAAAATTCATGATTAGACATGATGCAAAATATTTTTAGATTAGGGTCTCACCAGGCAGATTTTGTTCCATCAACTAGATAGATATTCCTACCAGTGTAGAACTATTCTGAGGACCGTATTTGTTCTTCATTACCATATTCCATAAATTATGTATTACTAACAGTTATGTTTCCTATTTTACATCTAGAACGAGCGTGGTCAGGTAGAAGTTTGGTCAGAGAAATGTCTTCCGCCAGGGACTGTGCACTTAAGGTTTCCAAGGGCATTTTCTGTTGCCAAGAGGCTAGAAATTGATTATGCACCTGCTATGGTTGGTTTTGAATTTAAAAATGGACGTTCACATCCTGTCTTTGATGGTATTGTGGTGTGTGCTGAGTTCAAGGATGCACTGCTACAGGTATTTCTTTTTCTTGCTGAATAGATAACACGTTGCAGATAGAATGAAGTTTGACTGGTGAAGTGATTAGTATGTCATCCACTTTATTGCTCTTCATTAATCTGTTGAATTTAATTCGATAAACCTTTCTACATTGTAAAGTATGGTAGCTTGGGCTTGTTTGTTTACAGGGGCTAACTATTTATTAATAAAAATTTATTCTGCTTATATTCTTGATTCTGGAAATCCCTTAGCCTCTTTAGAGATATGTTTCTAAAAAGGACAAAACTTGCATCTTGTTCCCTTGTATGTTACATCCTGTTTTTGTAGTTTCATTACATTTATGCTATTACTTAATTTTTATTTTCTCCTTTTCCCAGGCATACGCAGAGGAAGATGAAAGACGACGAGCTGAAGAAAAAAGAAGAGATGAAGCACAAGCTCGTAGTCGGTGGTACCAGCTTCTTTCATCTATTGTGACTCGTCAAAGGTTAAATAATCGTTACAATAACAGTTTGTCATCAGGGATGTCAACTGATGTCCAATGTATGAATGATAATGAGTCAAATGCCTATGACAAGAATCAGACTCCCAAACACCATCAAGTGAACAAATGTGATACTGATCTTGATGCTTCATTAAGTACTCCAGTAAAAGACCATGAGCATGTTTTTTTGAAAGAGTACGAGAGCTTTGATAAGGAAACTTCTCTATTGACTAAGCGGTGCCAATGTGGATTTTCAGTCCAAGTAGAAGAGTTATAGCATTTATTATGATTTATGAAACACTTTCTGCCTAGATGCATAACTATCTTCCCATGATGCTTCAAGCAATGAAAGACATCGTTTGGATCTTTTTCCAGTTTTGTAGTTTCTGGGACTCGTATCATTGCTTTATCATTGACTTGGGGTTAGATGCTTAGATGGCTTTGGCTCTACGACTTGGCTGTAAGATATATTATGTGATGTAAATAATCAAAAGTCAAACAGTTTCTCTTATGTCTGACAAATTTCCAGATATACATCTTAATTATACTCAAGTTTGCCACTGGAATTTGGAAGCATAAAATGAAGACATGTTTGCCATGAAAGTCGCATGGTTTGTATTGCAATTTTGTGTTCTCTTCGTCCCTTTACACGAAAGTTGGTAGAATGTAAATTCTCAGTAACTTGCTCAATCAAAGTTCGTAATGCATCTCATCTGTTGTATGCTATATGTATAGGGGTTTAGTTTTCTCCTTTTTATGGGAGAAAACTAGTCTCTTTGCTTTTGCTGTTGACACAAGACAATAGGTGAGAGAAAAATAATAGGTAAGAGAAAAAAGATTTAAAGTGAAATTCATTTATGATTGTATTTGTTGAAATGAGTCATTTTCTCCAATAACAGCAGAAAATGATTCCCCGTATATATATATTGAGGTATGATATGTCCTTTTTCACTTGAAAAGTCTGAATTTCACACGGGTGTTTTTCATTATTTTGCTTTGCCCTGCATAAATTTATTAATTTACGCTATAAGATTTAGGGGATTATAGATTTTCCAACTTCTAACTTGTGCCTTAAAAAACATGTATTGATTTCATCAAATCATCCTAATTACTTTCAAAGACGTAATTGTTTTTTTATATTTTTGAGTTATTAAATACTTTAATATTTTTTAATAACTTTTATTTAATTTATTAATCAATACTTTAAAATATGTGATAATAAAACCTTTAAAAGTTTTTAAATAATTTCAAGGATGTAAAGTTTTTCCCCTAACTATTTACATTTATTAAGCCAAATTTACTATCAATACAATTGATTTTTTCACGCGGGTTTAATTTAAATCTCATCAATAATTACAAGCTTTCAATTTAACAGACAGATATCTAGTACATATTTAAGTAGTTTTTGAAAATGGATACCAAAAAAAAAAAAAAAAAGTAGTTTTTGAAAAAACAATCGAAATGTTCACTAAAATATTTTCAGTAGTGTAAAATAGATTAACTTAAAAATACTTTTACTTTTATAGAGTATAATTCAAAGATTGACAAGTGAAACCTTCATTTTTTGTTGTATATATATGAGTCATCATTTACTTTCCTTAAAATGGCAGATACTGGATAGCAAGCAACCAAAGACCTCTAACTAAGAGTATATTGCCTGATATAAAACCCACCCCCAACAGAAGATATCAAATGCAAAATCATATCTAGCGTCTACCTCAAGTAATTAACAAAAAAACATGATTTCTTTCCCATATTTCACACGAACTATGTGGAGTTGACAGTTATCCTAATTTGCAATTGGGAAGAAGAAAAATTAGGGATGACACTTTGATTTGCTAAATACTTGGGGAGAGTCCCCTATATTTTTTTCCTCACTCATCTCATTTGGAAGAAGCAACTGAAATGGTTCAGTGCAGCCCTTTAGGATTCCTTTCAAGAATACAACTCAAAAAGGGTAAAAATCCCCAAAATATTAGACAAAATGATATTTTTAATAAAAATATAATCAAGGTTCTGGATGGATTATAAATGAAAAGTTAGAATTGTTTGACTATTAGTCATTTAATAATACCTAAATAAAAGATCTACTGGTATATTACCATAAATTTCAGAATCAATTATGACAAGTTTAAAATTCAGGGTAATATTTTACAATAAGAAACAATTTAAGGAGACTTTGTGTAATTTTTCCAATAATTAATTACCATTATTTTAACTTTCAAGTAATAATACTTTTTAATTGTACTTTGATTCACTCTATATAATTCTTTTACATAATAAAAAGCTTCGATTGTATTTGAGTCATTTAAAAATTCTATTTTGTTAGAAATATGACCCCATTGCCGCTATTGGTTATGATTACTGATAGAAGGCATCATGGCATCAGTGGCGGAGCCAGCAAGGCATTTAAGCCAGTGCCAAAAAATTCAGCTGGTGCCACCGTTATATAGCTACGACCTAAACGTGGCTAGTTTTCAAAAAACTTGAAACATGATTTGCTACGTTTCAAACGTTGCTAAAGAAACGTGGCTAAATTAGCCAGTGCCAAGGCACCTGCTGACACCAACGTGGCTCCGCCACTGCATGGCATTGCATAAGATGATATGTATGTTGTAACTAAATTTAGTGAAACATAAGTGTCCAGCACAATAATAAATACATATTAAAATTCCTTTTCCTTCTCAACATTATTGTTTCAAGCTCCCAATTCGAATCATAGTAGCCAGTTCAGTGGTCTCTGGAATATGGTTTGCTTTTCTTGTATATTCATATAAATTATATTAGGGTTTTATAAGAGTTATGTTGTAGGAAAAGTGATTGTGTAATGTTATAGAGATTTGTTTTGCGTGCCGTAGCTTTTTTTTTTTTTGCTTCAAATAGTGTGGGCCCCACAAAATGTTGTGTGTGTAGGAAAATTTGTTGTGTCATGTGAAATGATAAATGCAAACCTCATTAAATTACTGTTCATATATTCTTAACATTTTTAAAGGCAGTATGCCGTAACAAACTAAATCACAAGAATTTTTGTCATTACGATCTTTTATTTTACCTAAGGGGGTGTTTGGTACAGGAGAAATTTTTTTTTATCTGGAAGATATTTTTTCTGAAAAATTGTTAAGGAATATTTTTTACCGGAAAAGTTACGAAAAGATGTTTGGTAGGCCAAGAAGTTTACCGAAAAACTTGGGTTAATTTTATGTTACTATGTTTGGTTGATCGTAAAAAAATGATGAGAATGATAACCAAATTTACCAAATTACCCTTAAATTTGAATATTTGTTGAATTTCTTCTGTCTTTAAACCGTTCCATATATACATTTGCAGTGTCCATCTCTTTTGCTCTCTCTCTCCCTCCAGGTTCGTTAGCTTCTTTGCGTTCAATTTCCCTCACCTCTCTTCATGGATCTGGTATTAGGGTTGCTGGAGATCTCCTGCAGACCGCCAAAACCCGCCTTGTGACAGACCTAGCAGCAACACGGTGGAAACAGTGGCGGAGCCACATTATGTTTAGGTAGGGCTGGGCCCAGCTACATTTCAATAAATTTTATTTATTATATATAATTATATAAGTAATTATAATTAGGCCCTATCTCAAATTGTAAGTTGGCCCTAGCTAGATTTATAACAGTGGTAACAGAAGAAGATTTTGAATTCTGAAAAATTGTTAAGAAATATTTTTTACCAGAAAAGTTACGAAAAGATGTTTGGTAGGCCAAGAAGTTTACCGAAAAACTTGGGTTAATTTTATGTTACTATGTTTGGTTGATCGTAAAAAAATGAAAATAAAAAAAACTTGTGTCATGAATAATGTTCATAAAGATCACATGAAAATGTTCATAAAAATCACATTAAAATTTCATATATGTATATATACATATAATTTGTACTTTCTTTACTAATTGAATTTTATATTATATTTTAAATTGTAATTAAATATTTATTATTTGTTAAAATATCATTAATCCTATTACTTTGAAAATTAATGTTACAAATTATGATCACATAATATGTTTTTAAATGAATAATATATCATAAATATATTATATTATTAAAATTAATAAAAAATATGTGTAATTATGATAAATATTTTGACATGTCAAATTTTTTGGCCCCGACTAAAATTAAATTCTGACTCCACCACTGGTTGCAGCATCTATACTATTATACTTCTAGTTTTCTGCAGTGCGGTAATGTGTGGTTTTCTATCCAGATGTATCCAATCATTGGAGATAGATATAGATATAGATGCATTGACTGTAAGGAGAATATGGATTTCGATCTTTGTGGCGATTGCTATAACAGCTTCCAGGCCGATTTAATCAACAACACACCTCAGAGCACAGGTTCAAGCTTGTACAACTCAATGTTATTCGTAACATAATGTTGAGGCTGGTCACGGGACAGTTAGACTTAGGGGACAGTTCTATTGACAATGAGTCTTCTGGAAATTTAGAATTTGCATCCGAGGGGACCCCTTTGTTTGATGATGGAGATGATAACCAGGATGATTCTGAAGACCCCAATTGAAAAATTGAACTTTTTTTTTTTTTTTTTTGCTATATAAAAAATTGAACTTTCTGATCTGGGGATTTTAGTGGATAACTTCTTGCTGATCTCACAAATAATGCTTCAAGTAAGTTTGCAAATCAAATTTGGTTGGTTCTCTCGTATGAATGAGACAAATATGCAGGGTTTACAATTTTAAAAAAAAAAAGAAAATATTGGCACAAAATTCGATAAGTGAAACACATAAAATAGCTATCTCCAATAACATAAAACAAATATTTCCCATCAATAATACTGGCTGTCCTCGGCTTTAATGTTGCAGCAAACTTTAGGCAATAACTTGAAGGCACAAGACTTGGAAAGATAATCCACCAAAACCAATAAAAAGACTTGGAAAGATGATACTATGAATTATGGATTACACATCAAACATAAAATTTCAAAAAAGGGAAATAGGACAAATAATTGGATGGGAAAAAAGTATCTATTACTTTAGATAACTTTATCTAATGTTCTTTACCAAAAAAAAAAAACTTTATCTAATGTTCATCAAAACGATGTCATTTTGAGGTTAAAAAATTAGAATGATAAAGACTATTATAACCTTGAAATAAATTAAAATTACAAAAACATCATGATTTTTGCCCCAAAACGTCGTCGTTTCGATGAACATTAGATAAAGTTATCTAAAGTAACTTTAGAAAAAACAAACTCATAATTGGATATATAGTTTCTAGCTTGTTGCTTGGGGTCTCGGTTGTAGAGAGACACTTGGTTGTTTACAGGGACAGGGGTTTTTTAACCCATTAACTTAACATAAGGGAGGAACCAAAAGTACTCAATTTTAACAAATAAGGGACACGACTAAAAATTTATATTTTAAACAAACTAAAACTAAAATTTAATATATTTATACACACCAAAATCTTACTAAGTCAATATATAAATAATGATGCAAATACGAGTTAATTAATATCATTTCATTGTTGTAGAGAGTCTCAAAAGTCTCGTGGATTAAGTACTTACCCTCCTCTAAAACTCACCAAATAGAAGTGGTAGCTTTCAACGATATTAATTTTATCTAGCCATGAATGGTAAGAAATTTCATGAAATTAGAACACTAAAAAATTTAGGCTTACTTGTCCTTTCATAAATTCATATTGTCCTTTCAAATCTTATAAATTCTATTAAAATTTATAAGATTTTTTATCTAAAAAAAAGTCTTTTAAAATCATAATTTAATACACCCCCGATTACCAAAAAAAATAAAAAAAATACACCCCCTAAAGTTTATAAGCCCAAACCAAATTGAAATGTAAAAGATAAAAAAAATTATTCACAAAGATCACATGAAATAAATTTTCATTAACATCACATGAAATAATGTTCATAAAAATCACATTAAAATTTCATATATGTATATATACATATAATTTGCACTTTCTTTACTAATTGAATTTTATATTATATTTTAAATTTTAAATAAATATTTATTATTTGTTAAAATAACATTAATTCTATTACTTTGAAAATTAATCTTACAAATTATGATCTCAGAATATGTTTTTAAATGAATAATATATATCATAAATATATTATATTATTAAAAAAATAAAGGTACGTGTAATTATGATAAATATTTTAACATGTAATTATGAATACGTTTGATTCAGATGTTGCTTTATCCATCAAATTTGAGCACTACAGCTCTATATTAATATATGTGTTTAATTGTGCGGTGCAGGTTAATTTGTTTGTAACGGTGCATGTGTTTAAATGTGTCAGTCTGACCAAGCTTGTTACCTATTATGAATATAATTATCGGACTGTGACCTAACTTGTTTACAAAAAAAATAAAAGCCTGATTTGGCCTATCGGCCTGTTTAAAAAAAAAATAAGACAGAACTTAAGGAAATTTTGCATGGTTTAAAGCTTGCAAGTGCCAGAAAATTTAGAGAGTATGGCTTAGTTGTGACAGTAAAGAAGCCCTCCTATGCATGGAAGATCAAGCTGATCATGGTTGCTTTGATTCTATTTGTAATGAAATTAAGAATACTGCTAATAGTTTTATTCAAATCCTGTGGAGTTTCGTTCCTAGGGAAATGAATGATTGTGCAGATAGCTTAGCAAAGTTAGGTTTCAAACAGAAGGGGATTGAGATGTTGTTTTTTTCCTCTCCCCCTGTTAGCATTTTATCTGCTTGGAATACTTTTTGTACAAACTTTCTGGTGGAGCATGTTTCTTTAACCATGCAAAAAGTTATTAATATAGTTTTGTTGGGCTAGGCCCTCCATTTTATAAAATAAAATAAAAAAATAAGACAACAAAAATTTATTCAAACAGAATATACAATCAACAAAACTAGTAATTCCATAAATATTCATAAATTCAATGTATATCCAAATAATATAATAAGAACAAAATATTCAAAAAGTCTGTTTAACCAATAAAATGGGACGAAATGGATTGAGCAGAGAGAGAGGGCTATTACAAGCAGTATAAACAATATAAAATAAATAAAAATAAAAATTAGTATCCTAGGCCAGCCTGAGAGACTCTAAGCCCGAGCTTTTCAATTGGAGCCTGAAGCCTTTTTATTAAACGAGCTTTTATATAAGTTCAAGCCTTGTTCCAACAACCAATTTTAGACATGTAAGCTCAGGCCTTTACGAGCTGAACCAAAGGCCCCTGAAAGGCTCCTGATTCGTTTAGCACCCCTATTAGTATCTAATGGCTCTGTATTTACAATAGAGGAAATGTATTCAAGTTTGGAAATAATATTTTTAGTATTGGTTTGTACATATAAATATAGGGGTTTGTTTTTTTCATATGTTGTAGGAGAAAATAAATTCTTACTACAGACACTATAAAAAGATGTGTCACTCTTTTTTTGTTTTAAATAGGTGGGTCCCACACTCATTGTATCTATAATATGAGATTAGACATTTCCTACAACATAAAACTTTTTTTCCCATAAATATATAATCAGCCCTTTTGTTAGGTGTTGCAAGAACACTCACTAAAAATAATAGTGTTATTATTGTGTTTATTATCATATAACCAGGGGTGCTAAACGAACCAGGGGTCTTTCAGGGGCTTTTGGCTCGTGAAGGCCTGAGTTTACATGGCTAAAATTGGTTGTTGGCACTAGGCTTGAACTCGTATAAAAGTTCGTTTATTAAAAAGGCATCGGGCTCCAATTCAAAAGCTCGGCCTTAGAGCCTCTTTTTTTTTTTTTTTTTTGGAGTTACCCAACCCTAATTATCTCTTTGAGACGAGTTGGCTCCCTCCGGTATCCCAAGAGCTTCGACTCTTTGAGCCGGCTATGGGACTAATCCGGAGTGTGGGGGAACAGTGATGGCTAAAGGTTCAGCCCCCTCACCAAGAATGCATTCAGCGGGAATCAAACACATATCCAACCCCACTAACTCAGCGCCAAGTTACCAACCGAGCTGCACCCATTGGGTGGCCTTAGAGCCTCTCATGCTGGCCTAATATATATATATATATATATATATATATATATATATATATATATATATATATATATATATATATATATTGTAATAGCCCTTTCTTTCTCCCCAATCCATTTCATCTCATTTTATTGGTTAAACAGACTTTTTGAATGATTTTGTTCTATATTATGCTGTTTGGATATACATTAAATTTATGAATATTTATAGAATTACTAGTGTTGTTGATTGTATATTCTGTTTGGATGAATTTTTATTATCTTATTTTTTAAAACAGGCTAACAGACTAAACTAAGCTTTTATTTTTTGTAAGTAAGCCAGACTATATTCCGATAATTATATTTATAACATGTAACAAGCTTGTTCTGGCTGACACATTTAAACACAGACTTAATCTTTTAAGACCAAAACTCGCCCCAGCTCGACTCGTTAACACCCCTACATATGACCAATCCTTTGCTTATGGTTGGTATATATTTTATTTATTGTATTCACAGTGTAAAATTGGCACTCGGGTTGACCTGTTAAGTTTACCAAGTTTCCTTGGATGGCTGACTTAAGGTATTTTTGGTTTGAAATTTAGAGGCCGTATAAGATAAAAATTGGTAATTGGTCAATGGATGATATATAGAGGGCACTGCTCTTCTATTGTTTTTTCTATTAATTTGTTCCCCTGTACTTTCGGCATACGGTTGAATTGGGAGGTTACTTGTTTTAAATTGACATAATTGTTTGCAAGTTGATATGGTTTCTTGCTTGTGATTTTAAATCATGTTGTTAACGATATAGTTTAATACATATATTTATTGTCATTTCAGATTTTTAATGCTACGTCTGTTTACTTCAACGTTGCTATTAATTGACTTGGCCATTGTGCTACAAAGTCATTCTGTTTGGCCAGGAAATTGATTATCTCATGATCCATTTTTAGGAATTGCAGCATGAAGTATTTGACTTTGTATATCCTTACAGAAGCCAACAACAATATCTATATTTTGGTATGTTATATGTTCCTATTTTTTCCAACATTTCTTTTCTTGATTGCGGCTATAATAGTTATAGAAGGGTAAAAGTATTTCATGTCAAGGAATTACTTATAACAGGTATATCTCATTTTTGTTCTGTGGACGCAGAATCATTTTGGTAGAGCAAGTCTTGGTGGAATCATTTTGGTAGAGGTAGTCAGTATATTACATGAATAATGATATTTACACAAAAAATACTTTATTATTTGAAACACAAATGAAAAGTTATATCAAAATTTGTATTTTTATTTTATTATTTAAAAAATTATGTAAGAATAATGTAAAAAAAAAATTGATGCACAAATATCATTCCTAAATATTCTGTTCTGCTTCCACTGCAGACGAAGTATGACAAGAAATAAGTAAATATCAATTCCTCCTCTTGATCTTGCCTGCTAGTAAAATACAGTAAAATGATTAAAACAAATCAAAACCTGCTATACCAGAAATTTAATATAACTTTTTTCTATTATCACAGATTGATTGGTAAGAAGTATATAATTCTTATTAATACTTTTTCTAATGTACCTCTTTCCTTTTTTATAATGGTTTTATGTGAAGTATTTGGGGAGAAATCCCATAATTGTGTTGGTGTTTGGATTGAGCTAAAAATAGATCCGGGGATTAATATATTCCTAAAATTTATTGCTCGTTTGAAAACATTCTGCTGTTACTTTTTTGAAATTTTGTTCTAAGAATAAATCAAGAGTATAAAATTAAGAGCCAGGACAAGATTCAATCCATTTATAGAATAGCACGGTGGAGAGCGAAATTAGATTGGAAAGTGAAGCTAGGTGCTACTCATACTCAAACCACGCGGGGTAGAACATGAAACTACCACATCCAAAATACAAGGCACAGCAGTCAAACATAGAGAGATCCATCATAACCATCAATCATCATAAGGATAAAAGTTTTAGACCATAAGATTATGGGTTTTATGTTTATTATTTTACGTAACATAACTTCACTTTCCTACACACATATTAAAGAGGTGAGATTCACATATTTTTCTTTCTCTTTCATCATTTCACTTTTTCTCTCCCCATTATTGTGTGTGTTAAAAAATCCACTTATATCATATCACGTAACATTAATAAAACCCTAAGATTATATACCAATTGGATTCACCCTTAGCTTACAAAATTTTAATTCCAATTTGTGATTAACTCAGCAGAACAAATAGATCGCTGACTCCACACAAATTTGACCAGTGACACAAGGTATCAATCTCTGTCCCCGTGTGTGTGTGAAAGAGAGAGGATCTGAAGAAAAGACACGAAATACCGTTAGCAGTCAAACCAAACCAGGAATTCCCCCCACCAAGGAAACACAGACTTCACAGAACAGTGAGGTCTTATCAAAGAAACGAGAATAAAGATTGTTGTGTACGAGGTCCTTGCACAGGTTGATGTCCAAAGTGCCATATTTATTACATCATATCACCCTGAGCTCCTCCTTTCTCTATATTAGCTACAGCGCTTCATACACTGACCCATTAATTTGATTAAGAATTTAAGATAGCGTTATTGTCCACAGAACCGCCAACAATAATAATCAAATAAGAATCTAAAACAAACACCCTTGTCCACATTATAAAATTTTTATGTTAGAACTTGAGAACACAGCAATGAGAAACCAAATCATGATAAGCTCAAGTCACTGTCCTCTTTGACAATTAGATAAAATAAAAACCCACAAAGCCTCATAATAATCCAGCTAACCAACTACACAATTTTACAAAGCAATTACACTAACACAAAATCTAAAAAGACCAAACCAACTTCTACAGAGTACATCACTACTTCAACCCATCAAAAGAAACATTCTATGATTCAACACTCACTTCAGTCAATTGAGGCTTCACCTTGGGAGGCCTACCCCTACCCCTCGGCCTTCCACTAGGGGCGGCGGCGGAGGCACTGGGAGGAGGCGGCGCCACCGCAGATGACCGAGCAATTTTCTTTGGTCGGCCTCTTGGCCTTCCACTTCCACTTCCAGTAGAGGACACCTTAGCCTTTGGTGGAGCATTTGGGTCCTTTGGGGGTCGACCCCTTGGCCTTGGTGGTGACAAAACTGTGCTTGGAGGCATAGGATCCTTTGGTTTGGGTGGTCTTCCACGGCCCCTCCTTGGTGGGGCATTTGGGTCAGGTTTCATGTAGTTGTTCTTCCAGAACACAAGCTCCCCACTATCTTTCATCTTGTTGAGGTGAAGTAAGAGAAGATCTGAATGATCTTCTGGCAACTCACCATAAGTTGATTCTATGTACTTCGATATCGCTGATTTGTTGGATCCACCGCTTTCATCCAGGGATTCCAGTGCTTTCACTATCATCTACAATAACAGCATCAACACCACCCACAGTTAACAATTGAAAAAAATGAAGTCTTTTTAACTAGCAGAGCTAGTACGTTGAGTAAATCGTAGTTCCTGTTAATGGGTTTGTGAGAAAAACAAAGAACTTAAGATGAATTGGGCGTAAAAGGGCCTCTCTTAAATTCCTCAATAACCCTAATTTCTTCCTTTTTGTCTCCAAAAATGCTCAAGATTTCAGTTCAGTGGGGAAAAAAAAAAAAACAGAAGACCCATGTCAGTGAAAATGTATAGATCAGTTAGATCAATATAAAATTTCACAACTTTGATGAGAAAATTGTTCCAAGATTTAACCTTGGAGAAAGATTAAAAGGGAGAACCTTGATTTGGGTGTGAGTTTGTTTACCTCAGGGTATGGAGGAAGTGATGGAGGTTTATTAACCTCTTCAGGTGCCATTGAAGTTGAAGGTGGTGAAGAAGCTCCAAACAAAGCTAGTGCAGTTTCTTCACCCTACCCACTGAGCTAAGAAAAAGAGAAAAAAATAAAATTACAAACTTTAACAAAGGCAGATTCTAGTTTTATCAGGAAAGTGAGTGTGTTTGATATGGGTGAATGCAAAGATCTAAGGAATGAATTTAAAGGAAGATAAATAAATTTAAAAATGGAAAAAAAATTAATATTTTAAAAATAAAAATTAAAAAACCCTTCCTACCTCTTTCTTCAACCTTCTCTTGTTCATCTTTACCAGAATATGGACGGCTAGGAATCACCAAATGAATGATGATCCTACGGTTGAGGTTCTATTATGGAGTAGGTCACTTGGATCGATGACGTGGTAGGAATGTGCTAGTTTACAAATTTTTTTGAAGGTACCCTGTTGTCCTTTGCTTGATTGTTTTTTGTTCCTTTGGATGAGGTTTTCATATGGAGACAATCTCATCTTTTAACGTTTTCTTTTTTGGCATTTATTTTCATCATAATTTGAAGAGAGTTGAA
Source organism: Gastrolobium bilobum (assembly GCF_033153095.1). Classification (NCBI taxonomy): domain Eukaryota; kingdom Viridiplantae; phylum Streptophyta; class Magnoliopsida; order Fabales; family Fabaceae; genus Gastrolobium; species Gastrolobium bilobum. The sequence continues at coordinate 91,961 of NW_026899990.1, read as the reverse complement.
ATTCGGAACTGTACCTATTAATTTGTTGTTGGGACGTTGAAATCCTTCATAAATTATCATATATTTATTTTTAATAATTTTTCTCAATAAAAAATTTGATGTCCATGTAATTTCCTTATTTTTATCATAGATAACTTGTCCTTGAAAAGTATTTTAGGGAAGATATGTATAAATGGACATGAAAATCACTTAAACGCAATGAAAATAAATAATTTTTTTTTTTGGTAAATCAAAATAAATAAATTAAACTCTACATAATATAATCGTAATCAATAAATATTTTATAACTCATTAACATGTTGGTACTTGATATGAATTTAGAGATATAACATCAGGGGAATTTGTACTAAAGAAGTGAAGTAAAAATTTGAGAGTAAATTAAGGGGGAAAGTCAAGAAGAAAATGAGAATGAGAAAAAGATTCACTCACATTAACATAATGATATCCAGATATAGGATTATCAAACGATCATAAATGAGATAATAAATGATTATTGTAAGAACTTGCACCGTTAATTAAGAAAATTAATCAGTTAATTATAAGCTTAATGAGATAATTTCATAATTGATCATAATAATTATTATGAGGCTCTAATAATTATAGTAAGTGAGTAATAATGTTGAAAGTCGTTTTTCTGACGAAAAATGCAGATACCGGTTCTGCTAGTCGGCATAAATGCGTACCGAAAAAGTATCCCAGAAAATTATATTAAGTGCATGATAATTACTAGAATAATATGTAGGACTTGTAAAACGAGTTTCAAGTTAAAATAATAATAACTGGTGCCAGAAACTGGTACTGGCTATGAAAAACGCGTACCGAAAAGGTGCTCCGAAAAATATAAGAAAAATATGATAGTTCTTGTAAAATTGATTAGGTTAAGAATCCTGAGTTTGGGATTAAAATGCTAAGTGTAGCAATTAAAATTAATATTGTGTGATTAATTATTAACCAGCTATAAATAGCCACTTGCACACAACCCTAGGCTGATCCTTAGCCTTTTATGCATGGGTTTTAGTGTGTGCTGGTCAGCCTCTTTGTGCCTTGCCTTCTCTTCACCATTTCTTCAAGAAAAATCTCCAAAGTCTTCTATTTTCCTTTGATTCTTCTCCTTCTTTCTTTGTAAACACTTGGTAGAGTGGTATGGGAGGGTTGAGTCAGCCATTTTCTGAGTTGGTGCTTCTGTTTTGGGGAAGGGAGAGTGCTGGTTGGTGTTGGAGCCTTTGTGGTGGCTTTTTTAGCTTCAAAGTGTCATCTTTGTGAAGAAAGGAACCACCTTGTTGTACATTTTCGTGCACCCTTTGTGTCAGCACCTTGAAGCTGACTTGTGAGCTCCAAGAGCACCTTTGGTTGGCTGTTTTGAGCTTTGGGTAAGTTGTCTAACCTTGATCATGAGTTTTAATGGTTTAAAGGTGGTGTCTTTGCATGTAAATGGGTTAAACAAGTAACCAACTGGTATGTGGACTTAAAACAGATTAAAGATGCATGCTTTGACGTTTTAAAGTGTTAAAAATGGTACCTTGAAAGGATATCTTCGTGAAATGCAGAAATTGCATTCTGTCGCGAAATATCCGGATATGGTATCCGGATATGGATATCCGGATATGGTGATCTGGATATCCAAATATTGATATCCGGATATGCCCCCGACAAATATCCGGATATTCTGGGTTTGCGAGGAACAATAGTTGTAATGTTCATACAGTAGGCTATTGGGGGTTTGTAGACCCTAGATCGATGAAGTTGAACTTCTGTTTTAATTGAACTAAGTCATAATCAATGGATTAAGGGATTATGGCTTGGTGAGAAGCCTTAAGACGTAAAACGTAAGAAAGGCGTTGTCTTTATGATGTATGCTTGTAGTGCATGTTTATTGATTTATTATTGGTCCATATCAGATTGTGATTCTGCTGTGTTTGGACTTTGAGGATTGGTTGGACTCTTGGCTTGTAGTGTTAGCTTGCAAGGTAAGCTTTTGTGTCCTCGGTTTAGTCATGTTGTGGTTCCACCATGTCCCATGGGGGTATGGTTATATGTATGATGTGTTACATGCTTTGAATATTTGAAATGCTGTTGAGCTTTATGTGTAATGACTTTTAATATGCATGTGTTGTTCCATCTTGACGGTAAGCCTGAGTATGTGGCATCATACAAGACGGTGATCTGGGGTGGATGCAAGTGGTGTCTTGCACTTTGTGTATTAGACGTATATACATCCTGCATTTCTCTGGCCAGTAGAATAGAATTGACACACATGACATGATTATCTGCTGCATTGCACTATTTTAGAACTGATGATGATAAACTGCTTTTGAACTTATATTGCACATGTAAATGAGCTTGGGGTGGAAGATCCTTGAGGACCCCTTGCCTTACTGAGATTTCTTGTTTAGAGATCTCACCCCACATTTGGGGAATGCTTATTTCAGGTTCAGGTAGTATGTGGACTGATGCCTCTGGCGGCAGGAGGCCAGAGCTTAGTTGATGTTTAGTGCTATTCATTTTATGCTGGCATGACTGGATTGGATGTTATTTATGTTTTCTGTCATTTATGCTTATGTTGCTGTTGTTGAGACTGATATTGAGCTTTGTTGCCTTATTTGGGTGAGCATGTGAGTTGTCTATGCCTCTATGTTGTTAGTATTTTTGAGTTGAGTTGTATAAACCGTTAAATGGTCTGGTCTACGTATTGTAGTTCCGTGACTAGAGACTCATACTTATGTTTTTAATTAATGAGGTATTTCGGTTAGCTGTTTATTGCAATGTACATACAAGCTATGCTTTGAAAATGGTTAAGTAATCAAGTTGGTAATGATTAATGACGTCATAATTGAAAAGAAAAAGATATTCCGCATTTTTAATTAAGCGCAGCTTAATACGATAGTATGATAACATTACCGGATATATACGGGGTGTTACACTTATGATTTTCAAAATCCAAATTAATCCATTTGAGACATGAAAGTAGGATATAATAAGTTTTGTTAACATATATTATTAATATACAGGTCAAAAAAATAAAAATAAAAATTTAATGTCTTTTATTAAAAATTATTAATTTTGTAAAAAAAATATTAAATAATTTTATTTATAAGATAGTGATCAGACCCAAGGGTCTAACACATGGTTGAACCTAATCCAAATGGGTGATTTAATGGTTAAAGTGACAAAATCTCTTTTGTTGTGCGCGATGATATCAGTTCAGTTCAACTAAAGATGGTGGAGTGTAAATTGGCTGGAACATGATAGGTTGGCTAGAACATGAGGGGATTGGTACACTCCAATGTTCAAGTTGGTATGTGAATAAATGATCTTAAGTATATATGATAAGAAGATGATTAAGTTTTAAGCCTCCCTTTTACACTAGCGGCATAACCTATTTGTTGGTTTATTATTTCATCTTAGTATGACAATATTATTAAAATCTCTTTAATTGGCTAATTTAGGTGGTTATGTAAGCCTATCCCTCTTGCGGTATGCCTCTTGGTAAGTTATAGTACATATACTTGATTGGAATCTCAGGTCTCTCATCCAGTTATGGCCTATAAAATTTTGTGCTATTGGGAACTTTCTTGTTTCCTTGCGGGATTGCATGTACATTTTCTTATAAATTAAGTATTTTCCTTGGACATTATGTTGGGTCATTATTGGATATGTTCCTTTATATCTTTTAGTATAGGTTAAGATCAATATTAAATATTTATTTTATATTTATTAATTTTATGGTCAAATTTATTTATTTGTTGTATATTCATAATCAAACGTGTACTCTTAAGTTAACAAAACTCATAATAAATTGTACATTTTCAAAGAACAATTGTATTTAAATTAAAAAATATAAATATTTTATGCATCTTTTTTCAATTATAAGCTTATATGTGTAATTTTAATTGTAAAGTGATTTTTTTTTTTTGAAGTTTTCATGTATAAATGGTCATGAACCAAAATAATGAGGGAATCAAGTGGTGGAATAGACAAGGCCGATTTGTTTGAAATCTGCTATATTTTAACAAAAAGATTAGGCTAAGATTTTTGTTTTGAAAAAAAAAATGTTAAAATTAAATAGATTAGATTTCAAGACTTAAAAAAAGAATTTAAATTTATGAGGTTCGTCTATGTAACAGGGTTCGTTGTATCAGTGTAAGAGCAAGGAGAAGATAGGGTTGAGAGAGAGACAAGAGAGAGAGATTGCTGAATTTTCTATATTTTCTTTTCTTGGCTTCATAGGCTATTTGTAATACACTAATGGATACGTGGACTGAAAGTCTAAACGGTGGTAATTAAAGACAATATTACAATAAAAGAGTGCCTCCTATTGGGCTATCTGGCATTCTCAGCCCAAAATAAAATCATTCAAGTGGGATGGTTTGTTAGTCACTCTTCCGCTTCTGGTTGACATGGGTTGTGGGTCTTCTTTCTTCATTAAACCCGTTACATCACTCCGCCCTCTCACAACAGACTTGTCCTCAAGGCTGAGTTTTGGAGCAAACGTGGGCTGCTGTGAAGGAACTAACATAGCGTGTGGCCCAACAGTGGGGCTAAAGGGTGGCAACGATTGAGTAGCTGGTAGTGGAGGATAGGTGGAGCGCACTTTGGACGGTGGAGCTGCTTTGTTTGAAACCAATGCAATCTGATGCGTTGGATTTTGAGAGTCGTTGGCTGCCAGCTGTGATCCATTATGAACAGATGGTGAGGATTGCATCGACATAGGGGCTTGTATCTTAGCCGTTGAATGTGGGAACTGGGGACTTGACGAGGAGCAGGCTTTGTCAGCTAAAAGTGGGGTTGCGTGAAGCTTAGGGTCATAGTGTTCATTTTCAAAGCTTGTAGTGTCTCCCTCTGATTTCTTTGTTTCCCCTGTTACGACTACGTTCTCTCCATGGTTGTGCGTCTGGTTCTGTGTTTCCTTTCGCTCTGAGTGGCCAAGGTTAGAGTTCCGCCCATATTCGTCCCCTTTGTTGTGAGGAAGATCTGTCACAGATAGCTCTGATTCGTCTTCCCATGTCGAGTCCTCTGGTGGTAGATCTGACCATTGGACTAAAATCTGAGGAACTAAGACACCTCTCCTCCAAATATTCCTAGACCCAACGATAGCCAAAGGCGTGTGCTTAAGAGGGTTTTCCGCTGTTGTGGGTGGGAAAGCATGAATCTTGAAGGGTTGAGTTGATCGGAATGGCCGGAGTAAGGACACATGAAACACTGGGTGGATCCGTGCTGTTGAAGGTAGTTGAAGGCGATACGCCACCGAGCCCACTCGTTCTTCTACTACGAACGGGCCGTAGTACCTCAAGGCCAATTTCTGTGATGATCTGCGACTCACGGATAGTTGCCTGTACGGCTGTAGACGGACGAGTACCAGATCCCCTACGGTAAAGTTCCAAACTTTTCTTTTTTTATCCGCTTGAGCTTTCATCACTTGTTGGGATCGGACCAAATTTTCTTTTAATGTTTGCATGAGAGACATTTTGTCGCTGAGGGTGGAATCAACAGCTTCATTAGCTGAAGATCCGAGACAGTAGGCCAACAGGTTCGGTGGGGCTCTCCCGAACATAGCTTGGTATGGTGTGATCCCTGTTGACGAGTGAAAGGACGTGTTGTAATGGTACTCTGCCAAGCTGAGAAATTTGGACCAGGACGAAGGGTGACTGTGTGAAAAAGCTCGGAGGTAATTTTCTAAGCACCTATTAACTCTCTCTGTTTGGCCATCTGACTGTGGGTGATAACTGGAACTAAAATGGAGTTTTGTGCCTTGCAGCTTGAATAGTGAGCGCCAAAAATCGCTGAGGAAGATTGGGTCACGGTCAGACACGATGGACTCCGGCAAACCATGGAGCTTGCCCACAAAATCTCAAAACAACTGAGCGACTTTGGACGCGGAGTAATGTGTGGGTAGGGGAATGAAATGAGCCGCCTTTGAAAACCGATCAACAACGACCATGACAGCCGTGAACCCAGCCGACATAGGCAAGTGTGTGATAAAGTCCATGCTCAGGTGAGCCCATAATGTCTCTGGTATTTGTAATGGTTGGAGTAGTCCAAAAGGGGAGTGGTTGGTCGGTTTCAATTTCTGACAAATTTCACATTGTTGTATGTAATTTTTGATGTCCTTGCGTATCCCCTTCCAAGTGAAATTTCTAGTGATTCTTTGCAGGGTAGCTTGGATCCCTGAGTGTCCACCTTGAACCGACGCATGGTACTCATGAAGTATGACAGCAATCAGTGAGGATTGCGCTGGAATATAGATGCGATGACGATGGAAGAGCAACCCATTGCGGAGTCTCCAGTCAGGCATAGAACTAGGAGCTTTCTGAATTTCTTGTAAAAGGACCGTAGTGTAGGGATCTTTTTTTGTACTCGGACTGTAAAACATTTGTATGATTCAGTACTGGGCCAGACATGGCCATGCACTGGGGCGGTTGGTGGTGGACTTCCCCTGTAGGTATTCGTGAGAGACCGTCGGCCACTGTGTTGGTCTTTCCGGTCTTGTAAACAATGGTATAATTGAAGCCCAACAATTTTGACAAAAATTGTTGTTGCTCAGGGGTTTGTATGACTTGACCCATTAAGTTGTGCAAGCTTCTATGATCAGTGCAGATCGTAAATGGGGATCCAATGAGATACTGACGCCATTTACTGATGGCTGATGTAATTGCAAACATTTCGCGTACGTAAACCGACTGTCGTTGCATTGCCGGAGAGAGCTTGCGGCTGTAAAAGGCTATAGGTTTTTCACACTGTAACAGTACGACACCTACGCCAACCCCGGAAGCATCGGTTTCAACGACGAACGGCTGCAAAAAGTCTGGTAACACCAGAATGGGAGACGTGATAAGGCAGTTTTTAAGCTCACGGAAGGCTCTGTCAGCTTCAGGCGTCCAACTAAAACCCGTTCGGGATAATAAATCAGTGAGGGGACTTGCAATATAGGCATATTTCTGGATAAATTTTCTGTAATACCCTGAAATGCCCAAAAAAGCTCGCACATGTGTGGTGTTAGAGGGAATGGGCCAATCAACAATGGCCTGTAATTTGTCTGGATCAGGGGCAACTCCGTCTCCTTTGATTATATGGCCCAAAAAAGGAATTTCCCTACGACCGAAGGAACACTTTTCTTGTTTTGCAAATAAGGAGTGAGTCCGTAAGGTGCTTAAAACCGCCAACAAATGTTCGAGGTGTTGAGCTGGGGAGGAGCTGTAAATTAGAATGTCATAAAAAAAATGACTACAAATCTCCGTAAGTATGCTGCGAAGATGGTATTCATGGTGGCCTGAAATGTGGATGGGGCGTTAGATAAACCAAATGGCATTACAAGAAATTCAAAGTGACCATGGTGTGTGCGAAATGCTGTTTTGTGCACATCATCAGAGTGCATTCTGATCTGATGGTAATCGGAGCGTAAGTCCAACTTGGAAAAAATAGTGGCTCCATGTAACTCATCTAACAACTCATCTATGGTGGGGATGGGGAACTTGGCTTGCACCGTAATTGCATTAAGAGCTCGGTAGTCCACACAGAAACGCCATGTGCCATCTTTCTTTTTAACTAGTAGTACTGGTGAACTGAAGGCAGAGCGGCTGTTCTGAATCACCCCCGTTTTCAGCATATCAGTCACAAACTTCTAAATCTCATTCTTGTGACAATGAGGATAGCGATAAGGACGAACTTGCACAGGCTTGGAATTGGGCAGTAAGTGTATGTGATGATTATACTCTCTGTCGGGTGGAAGAGAGGTTGGTTCTAAAAACACATCAGCAAATTCATGGAGTAGCTGACTTAAGCATGGGATAGCGTCATTCAGCCCACTATCGCCCACGTGTTCCACTGATTGAGTAGTGAAGCACATCAAACAGGATGATACGAAGTTATAAACCATGAGCTTATGTAGTTGGGAGGAGCTTATGTGGCTAGGGTGGGTGTTTACTGCCCCTTGGAGTAAAACCTGTGTATTGTTGTGAACAAAGGACATTGTTAGTGCAGCATAGTCTGTAACAATTGGTCCCAATGTGGATAACCATTGCACCCCCATTACAATATCAGCCCCCTTTAAGTCAATCACATAAACGTCAATGGTGAACACGTGAGATTGAATATTAACAGGGATAGAATTACAAGAAGCAGAACATAATAATGCATCTCCATTTCCAACCCTAACCTTAAAAGGGGAAATAGCATGTAAAGTTAGATGCAAATGAGAAGCCATACGAGAAGTGATGAAGTTATGAGTACTACCTCCATCAATCAACAGTTGGACTGGTTGGCCATAAATTGTACCTTGCAACCTGAAGGAATTGGAGGATTGGTGACCAAATAACGCATTAAAACTAATTTCATGCGGAACCTCTTGGGAAGGTGGTTCAACCTCTTCAACAGTATGGTCAAGCGTGTGGTCTGGTGGTATATCAGGTGGTTCATCATCAGTTCCTTCCAGGTACAATAGAGTGGCTCTGCCTTTGCATTTGTGACCTCGCACAAAAATCTCATCACAATTATAGCATAAATTCTTGTCACGGCGAACTTGCATTTCTGCTGGTGACAATCGTTTAATGAGTATGGGTGGTAAGGATGGGTCGGGTTTAAAATAATTGGAAGGGGGAACGGTAGTAATTGGTGGAGCTGCTATGGGTTGTGGGGACTGAGTAGTACGTGGGACCCATGGTTTAGCTACACGAGCTTCGGCAAATTGATCTTCATAAATTTTTGCAAAAGAAAATGCAGAGGTCATGTCAATAGGTCGATGAACCAAGACTGCTCGACGGAGCTGTGGTTTCAGGCCCGCGATGAATAGGCTCTTACGCATTACGGGGGTCAGATCTGTCACCCAGCGTGCTATCAACTCAAATGCCGTTTGAAACTCAATCACAGATCCGGATTGTTGCAGTTTGGCCAGAGATCCCAATGGATCTTCAAATTCTGATGGACCAAAGCGTTGATTAATAGCCAGGACGAAGGATTGCCAATCAGGTAGCTGGCCGTTAGCAAACTGTGCTTTAAACCAACAAGCAGCTGGCATATCCAAATTAAAGCAAACTAGATCGAGTCGGTCCAGTTCAGGAATCTGATGGTAATGAAAATACCTGTCTACGGCGAAAAGCCAGGGGCCTGGATCTCCAGATCCAAAGCGGGGAAAGTCTATTTTCATGGATCGAGCTGGTGGCTGTGGTCGTGAGGGTGAAGCACCCAGAATGCCAGGTTGTGGGTTTGCGGTTAGCGTAGTCATTTGGAGCTGCATATTTTGGAGTAACCCGAACACCTCTTGAAGTTGTCGGTTGAATTCATCTAACCAGTGCACGTGTAACCGCTCAGACGTTTCTAGACGGTGGTCAATGGATCTTTCCAGAGTGGATAATTGTTGTTCATGAGCAGTGATTAATTATCCCAAATATCCCAAATATGCCACTAATTAATAACATTGAGAGCATATATCATCACTACCATTTTATCTTTCAAAAATCAAAATATTAGCGTATTGGTTCTAGAATGTTGCCATGATTCGTTTAAAAAATTAAGGATGTATTTGATTGTATTCTGATTTTTTTTTTCTTAAAACTATTTTATAGAATAGTTAATGAAATATGTTTTTTTATTTTTTTCTATTGTGAAAGTTAAAAGTGAAAATACAAAACAAAAACAACTCAATTGATTTTAAAAACAAAAAACAGTCATAAAAACCTTATCAAACGATTATTTTATTATTTTGGTTCTGAAAATCAAAAATCTGTTTTGAGAAATAGATTTCAAACAGGCCTCAACTGCTCAGCATCCGCTTGAAAGTTGAAAGTACTAAGTTTTCCATATTTGTGCATTGTGGATAAGTAAGTTTCAAGTAGGGTATGGGTTGAGGATGGTCCCGAGAACGGCAACAGAGACATCAGAATCAGCGATTCCGGTGCATACGTCTCAATCCTATCCCAACCGCGACTTCGATATCCTATTTTCCGTGACCACGATTCATGTAAGAAGACTCCCAGTTCTTGTGAATATTCAATTGAAGATTCAATCCACCAACCCACATGCCCCACGAAATATCTTCAACTGAAGTTTATTGTTAGGAATAGTGACCCAAATGTTATTTTTTTAGCAAAATTTTTATCAAAAATATCACACGAATAGTACTTTTTATCAGATTGTCATGTGGGGTAATTCGCTACGACTAGTAATAAATTACGTTCGTCAATGATTTTGTGACACGTGGCACACTCTCGCAGGAAAAGGCTGACGTGACATAATTCGCTACCAGCGGTAACGAATTTGGTCTGCAATATGATCACGTGTACGAAATCATTGGCCACGAAATTCGCTATCAGTGATAGCAAATTATAACACATAGCAGTCTGATAAAAAGAACTATTCACATGGTATTTGAATAAATTTTTTATCAAAAAGCACATTTTGATCATTGTTCCTCGTTGTTACGTATAGCTTACATTAAACATTAAAATTCATAATTTACATGTATAAAAATATTTTGTTAGACATAAATACACTTTTAAAGGTTTATTGTGTATATTTTACAAGATATAAATGTATGCCCTTTCACCTCTTTTATAATTTTGTATTTCGAGAAATACATAGTTATAATATGAATGTTTTCTTTTTCTTTCTTTACGTTAGCCGACAAGTTTATGAAAAATGTCTCTGAAGAAATAAAAAAAATAACTTTAATATTATAACTATGTATTCCTCGAAGTACATAATTATAAAGGATAAAAGAAAATAATGTTATATTCTTTTTAAAAGACTAATAATTTTTCCCACTTTTAATATACGTCACTCAATTTTATAACAATCTATGCCTACATAATTTTTTTTTCCCAATTTTCAATTCATATACCCCATTACATTTGTTTTTTGGAGGGCCGTCGCCGGATTTTATGGCGCTTGTCTTGCAATAAATGTATAATACGATATGTGTAAAAATGAAGGTTAATATGCAGACAATTTAATTGAATTTAATTTTTCTAACAAACAATTTTTTTTAATTCAATAATTAATTTATGGAATTTATAAGAGTTATGTTATAGGAAAAGTGATTGTGTTATGTTATAGAGATTTTTTTTTTTTTGATAACATATGTTATAGAGATTTTTTTTGCGTGCCGAAGGTTTTTTTTTTTTGCTGCGAGCCCCACAAAATATTGTGTGTAGAAAATTTTTTATGATCATGTTAAATAATAGATGATAAATCCTTAATTTATTGTTCATCTTTTTTTTAGGGAAAACATCATCTTCTATTGCAGAAAAATATATTACAATTCCTGCACATGGATCGAAACTTGTGCCATTTATTTTTGTTTTTTGTTTTTGAAAAAAAATCTACAAGAATTATTGCTTATCATCTGCGACATACGAAAATTAACGCCCTTTTTTATTCTTAAAAAGTGAAAGAAAATACGAAAAACTCATTAAGCATTTTGACATGAATATAGATAACTATTGAATATCCGTTGTATTACACGGAGTTTTTCAAGTAAATTCAGGTTTAAAGAAATTAGATTAAAATAAAGAATAGGTTAATCTAACTACTTTTATTTTCTACCTAGTTTTTTCTACCACTTCTAATATTATTAAATCAGAATCTCAACTACCTTTATTAATGAAAGAAAAAATTAATTTTTTTTAAAAATAAAAGATAAGAATGGGTAAAAAAATTAAAATATTACTATTTTAATAAATAATTATGAATATATAGTTGTTTCGAAACTATTTACGGATCTATTGCACGTATTCACGCCTAAATTAGGCGTGACCATTCACGCCTAAGTTAGGCGTGACTCCCAAGGTATTCACGCCTAATTTAGGCGTGACTCGTCTGGTATTGACAAGTGGCACAAAAAAATCAATTTACGAACAGTAAACTTTAGAAAGCCATAACTTTTGATTCGGGTATCCGAATCAAGTAAATTTTTTTTTTATTCCACATAACTTTTCGAGATCTACGCAATGACATCTCATTTGATATATTTTATCTCTCACAAACACAATTCAAATTTGCAATAATGATATTATAAGAGCTTTTAAACCTAGAATCCTCCGAGTTATGGATTTGTGATTTAATATAAATAAATAAATAAATATTTGATTTGTGATTTAAATTAAAAAAATCACATTTTTTAATTTTTAATATAACAATTAAATAAAGATTTTTTTTGTGATTTTAATTAAAAAAATTAAAAAAATTAAAAAATTATTATTAATAAGGAAAACAAAATAAAGATTTGATTTGTGATTTAAACTCAAAAATCAATTTGAAAAATCTGTATTAATAAAAAAAATAATTAAATAAATATTCTAAATCTCTAAAGAAAAATGATTTTATTTTTAAAAATCATTCATAGGCTATAAGCTTCCAACAAAATCATTATTTCAAATTTGAATTGTGTTTGTTAGGTCCTGGATAGACCGTATTGCTATACCAAATTGTATTCGCTCAGAGATACCGTAAGAATAGGTATGTATCTGGACAATGGCCAATATCCCAATCACTGCACACAAGCAATAGGCTTATAGCCAAGACGTAGATGTGTGCCCAGTGTTGGCAGTAATAGTAAATAGGTTCAAAAGTGTATACCTGGGTCTTTAGCCTCTTATTTATAAGGGTTACCTCTAGGATTTGTGAAGATCTCCCAGTTGCAGTAGTATTCGACTTCCTTGCTGTTGAGATAAGGATTGTATCCTGAGTATCTTGGTTGTTTGATATTGTTAGGATAATTGAGTATATATGCTTTGATGATTTGTTAAGTGGGTAGTTAGGATATGATATATATCCATGACAGTGTTTATGAGAGATAAAATATATAAAATGAGATGTCATTACGTAAATCTTGAAAAGTTATATGGAATCAAAAAAAGAATTACCTAGTTCGAATACCCGAGTCAAAAATTATAGTCTTATGAAGTTTTATGATTGGACTGTTAACTTTTTGTGCCACGTGTCAACACCAGACGAGTCATGTCTAATTTAGGCATGAATGCGGGAGTCACGCCTAATTTAGGCATAAATAGTAACACCCAATTTGGACGTGAATAAGTGTAGTATATTTGTAATTAAGTTCAAAACAACAGCTTATTTGTAATTATTTATTAAAAAATAATATTTTAATTTTTTTGCCGTTAAGAATGATATGAAAAAAAATGAATTTTATTTATTTATTTTTTGATTATGAATGATGTGTATCATTTGTTGAAGAAAAGTAGAATAAGAAATTAAACCATTCTTAGGTAAAAGTTCTCTAGTTAACAATTATCTCGTGTATGGATATTTTTAATTTTTAATAAAATATAAACTAAAAAGATAGAAAAAAATATTGAAAACCATAAGAGAAATATAAATAAATAATAATCAATTTAAATAGAATATACTTATATGTTCAAAAAGTAAATTATGAAGAAGATATACATGATTAATTTAAAAGAATTTAAATTTAAAATTCAAAAGAAAAAAAAATAAAAAATGACATGTGCCATTTAAAATAAAAGAATGTGTTAAAAACTTAAGCCACTTTCAAAAGAAAATTTATTTTTTCATTTTTTATCCTATTGCAATTATAAATTCACTAATTTAAATTTGAGCCGGACATCGATAAAGTGATAAGAAATTATAATTTAATATTAAGTTTGGATTGCTTATTATTAATAAAAATTCTTTAGCTCTTTTTTTATGGATTCGTTTGCCACAGCTCGTGTGGCTCAAGTGGTACTCGATCCAACGTTAGCTATTGTGTGATGCTGTCAAGAAAAAATTGTTAAAATTAATTAAGATTTTGAATAAAAAGTTAAAAAAGTAACTTGAATGAGTATCTTTTAATTTATAATCATTCACATTTTTATAAATGTAAAGGATTAAAAAAAAATATTTTTCCGGTTGGTGTGATTTAATTTTTTCTACATTCATATTATTTAGAAGTCCCATCACTCTCTGCAATTATAGTTGAGTTCGAAGGGGTTTTTGCTGTGATGGTGCCGTGACTCGTGAGTCCGTTCTTTCTCGGGGGATAATTAACCGTTGTCCTTAAATATCGTATCGGCGACAAATTATCTTATGGAAACAAAGGCTATCCTTGCCCGAATTCCCATTTTATCACATGTTGTTGATGATCTTGCATAAGTTTAATTTATGTTTCTTGAGTGCTTTGATTATTGATTATTCATGCAATTTTTTGGAATAATTTCATAAAGACATGTTTGTTTCCCTCATAATTGCCATTGTTTTTCCAAATCCTCACTTTCTGCTTTACCTTTCTTTTATCAGCTGATTTTTCACTTTCAACATGATGGTAAAATTTGCAAGCAAATTATTTTATGGTTCGTTGCTTATGTTATAGGAAATAATTTATTTTTTATACATATATAAAAGTGTGTGAAACTCATATTTTATTTTATTTTTATTTTTTTTCATATGGATCCCATATATTACGCGTAGGAAATAAAATTTATCTCCTACGAAAAAAAAATTAAACCCTTATTTTATTGTGGTATAGCTTATATCAGAAAGAAACAGAAACACGCGGTTTACCATAGACAACAACGATTGAAAAATAGATACATATTATACATGATTTTGATGTGAAGTTTAAAAGCCCATACTTTTAACACTCCATTCCCACCTACAACTTCCCTACTTTCCCTCCCCCACCTAACAAACGGATAAGGAAATGAAAGGTAAAATAATCACCACATTTGATGATTTTGATAAATATGTTTCTTAAATCCCAGAGTTGATGTTCTTCTCTCATCTTCCACCTATGCTGGGAGAAGTTGACAATAATTTTGGGCTTCATACAATTTTTGTAGGTAGCCCAAAATAAAATCTTAAATATGGACAAACTTCAACTTTGAAATCTGCATTCTTTTACCAATTTAATAAACCTTGACATGACACCTGAAATCCCTTCCTCCATTGAGAAAATTTTTCTATTTTTTTTGCAACAAAATTTGGTTACCATGCTTCTGCATGATGCAGAGTGAGAAATAACATGCCAGAAATCCTAATTGTTCATGTTCAACATGATAGCCTCCAATTAATAAAGCAATCTGCATTTAGGGAGGATGTGAAATATTTCAGTATTTTGAAACATTGATGCTAACAAACTAGAATAAATTTCAATATAAAATACATACCTTATGCCTACACGTCTTTGGTTGGTGTATGCAACTTCATTACACTGAACCATTAGGAGGTGTATCCAAGTTCTTAAGGCGGTGTTCCACAGCCTTAAGATCACGAAGATGTTGCAAGATATCTTGAAGTAGATCCCCTTCTTTATCTCCATTCTGCATGGATCCCACACAGTGCTGAAGAAACTCCCTATCTGTTTCAAGAGCTTGTAGCCTCTCATAAACACGATCAACCTCCTCTTCAATGGATACCTTCATGCTATCCATTTCAAGTATAGGAACTAAGTTTTCAATATCAACTGATTCAGTTTCCAATTGTTTGTCAAATGTATATGCTTCCTCAGTCTCATCATCAGCTGCATCTAAATATGGTAGGAGCCTCTTTGCCAAGGAACCCATTGTTCTTCTTGGAGAGTGTTTATCATCTGAGATCCCATTACAATACTTGTTATCATCTGGATTGCTAAAATTGCAGTTCTCATTCAAGTCTTTGTCACCATATGTTGATGAATGTTCAATCAGTTTAATGTCATCAAGTAATTCCTCATTGTCTCCCAAACTAATAATCTTTTCCTCTAATGCTTTGAGCTGATCAAGAATTGAAGCCCTCTCTTCCTCAAATTCTGCCAATGAATTATCAAGAGCACTTACATGCTTTACACAGTCCAATGCCATCTCCTCCAAATTAGAAACAGCATCAGCATTTGTATTATCTTCATCCCTTGCTTCGCGGTTAAGATCAATGGATAACTCATCGGTATTGCTGCAAGAAGAAGAAGAAGAGTCTCTACTTCTTGCATTTACATCTTTCATTCTTCTCAACACCCTTAATTTCTCTTTTGCTTCATAATCCATAACCTTCTGCCTATACTCTTCCAATTCCTTCTCAAGTTCTTGCTTCTCTTTCTCTCTTTTCATCATTAACTCATTCAAAAGCTGTAAAGCTTCCTGATCATACTCTGATTGTTCTTCCATCATCCTCTGGTATTGCAATGCTTCCATCTGCATTGCTGCCTTTTCTTCCTGCAGCCTTGTAATCATTGCCATTGTTTGGTTTGCAGCTACTGCAGAGGCACTTCTCTCTTCTTCTAATTCTTGATATGTAGCACTTAGAGCCCTTCGTTCGGCTTTCAAAGCTGTTTTTAGCCGGTCAATTGTTAATACTGGATCACCATATTCTACCTCACTTGCAACACTACCATCCCCAGAGTCTTCTGTTCCTGATTCTCTTTTCTCAAATAGCATCAATTTCCTATGCAGATAATGCAAGCCATCTACAGAACTAGGAGTTTCGGGAAGTTTATCTTCTTCTACTTCACATGACTCTGAGCACTTGGATGATTGGTGGCTTGTTTCTTCATGATTTTTCTCAACAGATATTGTTTTCTCAATCATTTCAGCATACTCGTTATCATTTGCTCCTGTTTTATCTGGACCTGCATTGTTGAAGTTCAATTAGAGTTTACTGGTATTGAATAAAGAAAACATTTGCATCTCTTCTATAATCAAGTTCTTTACAATTAGAGAAGTTAAAACAAAAAGAAAAGAATAAGGTACTGGATGTCAAACTTACAGAGATTATTCTGGGCAATGAATTCATCAAAGGCATTGGGAACTTCAGTATCATCCTCACTTGCCGAAGATTGATCTTCTGATATGCATTGACATGAGCTGGCTGGTTCTTTAGATGGAAGCAGATTAACTGGGTGAGCATATGCTCAAATCATAAATGTGTAAGACATAATCTCTCAAGTAAAGTGTGCCAAACCAAGCTAATTTATCTACATATGCGGTCACAAATAATGTACTAGCCAACTAGAGACATGAAACAACACCCTTGCATAAGGATAATGTTAATTCTTATAATTCATGTACTTCTTTGTACCTCTTGGTGTATTTTCTGATTCTTCCATGGCTGCTTCTATACTGTTGTCATCGTTGGATAAACTTTGAGACTTACTTAGATTATTCTGAGCAATAAATTCATCAAAGGCATTTTGAACTTCAGCATCATCATCACTTGATGAAGATTCATCTTCTTGTGTGCATTCATATGAGCAGACCGGTTCTTGAGATCGAGGTAGATCATCAACTGCATGACCAAAAACTTGTGATTTTTTGTAGTCAAGACAATATGTAATACGATCATTCAACAGAAGCATACTATGGCTTTTGTTTTCAAGTGCTGACATTAATAAAAACAAAAACAAAAAAACAAATAGGAAACGTGAACAACACAAGTGTGAATAGATAAAGATCCAGAAATTCTACAAATCAAGCACTTTCTTGTACCTTGTGTATTATCTTCTTCTTCTGCGGCTGCTTCAACACTGTTGTCATCATTCAACGAAGTTTGAACTTCTTCAGCAGTTATCCTTTGTGGATGTACTTCAACTACTGAATTCTGTTTTAACTCTTCCAATGCTATAGAACTTTCCAAGCTTTCAAGTTCTCCTCTCATGCTTGTTTTCTCTGCATTCTCATCCATTGTGAGTAATGCTGCTCCTTCTAAGATACTTGATTTTACTTCAATTGGTGACTCAGAAGCAAAAGTCTGAGTCTTTTGCTCCATATCCTCCAGATCATCATTCAATTTGCACGACTCAGAATTCAAAGAGGTAATGGAATCAATTAACTTGACAGGTATCAAGCGGTGGGTATTACAATTTTCATAATTCTCAAAGTGCATATTGATGACTTCAAGTGATCTATCTTCCCAGAATGAACCCTGCATAGTGTAAGTATCAGAGAATTGACGAATAAAATTGTCAGCACCACTTGGATCCATCTCTGTAATGGTAAGATCATCTTCTTTCTCATCTTTCTCTGCATCCTTTTCATCAGAATGCAAGTTTGAAACAGAACTTGAACGATCCTCCGCCACCTCTCTGAGGATAAAACTTTCAATATCAGAAAGTATCTGATGCTCATCTGCTACCCCTTCATCATCATCATCATCATCGTCATGAACTTCTCCATTGTTTCTCTCAAACTCAAGGCCTTTATCACCTTCTTTTTCATCATCTATTGCTTCTACAATCATGGACCCTTTGCTTGTGTAATTCCCATCGTTCCAAGAAGGCTTTAGTAGCAAATATGGAGGGTAAAACTGGCTGCTCAAGCTCTCATTGCAGCAAGAACACTTGTTTATACTCTCACCATTTTCATGTTTGTCATGACTCACCCATGAAATGAAAGCAATTCTATGTCTCGTTCCAAAGGAGTTTTCATGATGATTTGGCCGAGAGGACAAGCAATCCTCACACATGCTGTGTGTTTCCGCTAGTCTTTGATGATTTGAGCAGTAACCAAGCTTGGAAATCTCAGCTGCATGAGTCTCACATACAAGATCTCTGTGCAAACTTGTGCTGTTTCCGGGCTGCAGGGCGTGATCAACTCTTGAACACCAGAGGCATGGTGGTTGAAGGCCAACCCATTTGGCAAATTTTGTGATGAGATAACTGAACAAAGAGTTTAGAAGAAGGAGGACAATCAAGACCCATTCAAGAAATGCATACACTAGGATCACGATGATTTTGTTGGTGTTTCTATGCAACATGGTTGCAAACTTGTTAGCAGCCATTGATGTTTCCACTTTCCAAAACTATGTTATTCTTGTGTGGATGTGTTGTGTTACAGTGGGAAAGTGTAAGAGAGATTGGGAGAGAGGGAGGGGAAGAGATAGAGGAAGGAGCTCAAGAGTCAAGAGTACAAAAAAGAATACAAAACAGATTCAGAAGAAAAGGGTATGTTTCTCAAGTTTTGCAGAACAGCAAAGGCTGATTACTTGGCAAGAGGAGCAGAGTCTGAAAAGCGTGCAAGTGATTCAGTCACTGTATCAGGATTTTGCACCATTAATAATTATGCCAGCATTCTTTATTATTGAGTAAATTTTATGTTTGAGTTATACTAAAATTCCTAGATAAAATCAACACCCTTGTAAGACTATTGGGTAAAAAAATTATTCAGTAAAAATTAATTAGATAATTTTTTTCAAATTAATCCAATCAAATATGGCACTGACGAGACTGATGTCATATTTGCGCCACGTAAGCAATTCAATTATTGTAAAACTTCGAAAAATTATAAATTTTGATTCGGGTATCTAAATCAGATGATTTTTTGTATTTCACATAATTTTTCGAGATCTACGCAATGAAATCTCATTTGATGTATTTTATCTCCCACAAACATAGTTCAAATTTGTAACAATGATACCACAATCACAAGAACATTTAAATCCAGAAGCTCCCTAGTTCTTTTCGAACCAACACCATGACCTACAACACATACCATTGATTGACATGTTTTATCTATGTGAATGATGTTATTTAATTCCTTTTCTTATTTTTTAACTATCCAATAATAACAAATAATGGCAGTGGTTTCCTCTCCATCAACGCGCAGACGCACCAACGGATAACAACGTTTCTTTTTAAGGAAAGCCCAAAAGTACTGATCTTGTTACTGAAAAAATCATTGCCTTAAAGGTTAACCGTGGGAAAACTAGGCCAAGAAATCGATGGCACGTCCTGTAGCTCATGATATTGGTTTGGAAAGAACTTAGGAGCTTCTGAGTTTAAACGCTCTTTTGATTGTGAAACTATTGTTGCAAATTCGAACTATGCTTGTGGGAGATAAATATTTCAAATGATGTTTCATTGCGTAGATCTCGAAAAGTTATGTGAAATAAAAAAAACCCCACCTGATTTGGATACCGGAGTCAAAAGTTATGACCTTTCAAAATTTTACGATGATGAGACTACCTATGTGGCACTAACATGATATAAGGATCATTGACGGGACTAGTACTTATTAGTGACGTGTTTGACTGCATTAGTTTGGAAAAACATATTCAATCAACTTTAACTGGACAATTCTTTTGGTTAACAATCATAGAAAGGTGCTTTAGCCCAAAGATCCACATAAAATCTATCTAATAATAAAGAGTAAGGGTGTTCGCAATCTGAATTGGATCGATTTTGAAGCAAAAATTATCTGATCCAATCTCTTCAGTTTGATCATTTAATCATTTATTCGGTTTGAATTTTTTTTTAAATCTAATTCAATCTAATTTTATTTGGTTTAGATTGAATCAGTTTTCGATTTTTCGAAAAACCTAAAAATAAATAAATTGGATAACGAAAAGCCTAAAATTTTAGTCTTACAAATTATTAGCTATACCAAAATAAAGTCATTCAAATTTACAAACCACTATAAAAATCAAGTCTTCAAACTAAAATAAGTCTTAAAACTCATGAAGAGTTAAAATAGATTAATAGACAATTAAAAACTAAAACAAGATAGTTTGCTATCAATAACATCCAAGATTCCAAGTCTACAAATCAACAAGATTTCAAGTCACAATCTTTCGAAAATAATAAATACATAATACATTGGATCGGTTTTCACCAAACAAACCGAAAACCGATCTAATCCAATTAAAATATATGGGTTTTCTTTCTTCGATTTTTTATTTTTTATTTTTCGATTATCAATTTTTTTCGATCGGTTGATAAACACCCCTAATAAAGATTGCATTGAAAAAAAGAGGTTAAAAAATATTTTCCTCTAATTACCTATAGGTTAAAGAGTATTAATTATAGATTTATCTGTGGTTGTTTTAAGGGCAACCCGACTATGATCCGTCGCAGCATATTGTATTCTCATTTGTGTTCAAAATGAATGCAAGCTTTGGGGAAGTGCATGCATATTTAGTATGGATGTGCAATTGCAATACACTTGAGATACATCAGAGAGTGACAAGTATATGTAAGAAAATATAATTATTTTGCTAAAGAAAATGCCAACAGCATTAACAACAACAACAATAATATTAAAATTTAAGTACAAACAACCAAAATAAATTTAGGTAAAAACAAGATTTTCTCTTAAAAATGTCTGAAGCTTGAACTATGTATTTAATTAATTTTCCTTTTATTTGATTATCCAACGTTGGGAAAGACAAAAATAGTTATATTTCTTTGCAGAACAACTTGTAAATACATACTGAGAATTTTTGGAGAATATTTTTTCTTTCACTCCTCACATAAGATCCACGCATGTAATTATTTTCGGTAATAAGCACCCTGGTTCAATACACAACCAAATCACAGCAAAAATCTAAAAAAGAAAAGAAAAAAAGAATGTGACCCAAAAAAGAAAAAGAAAAAAGAAACACTAAACAAACTAAAGACAGACCTTGTTGTTCCATGAATTTGGTTTGGACTTTGGACCACTCCACGCGCAAGATGGTCCCCACCACCATCCATTTGGTCATACATATTACATAGTGAAATGTTACTTAGGCCCACCTACATTAGTACTAATAGACATACGCTCTTAGCAATGGCATAAACTTCTAAGGTTCATTATTCAATATAATTTTCTAACAAATATATGCACTGGTCACATTGCTATCATTGGTTTAATGAAGTGTCTACATATTCATTGAAGTTTTGATTTAGTTATTTACTGTTAAAGTGCATGGTCCCTAACATTCAAATTATTCAGCCAGGCACTTCCTTTTTCAGTAATAGATATACATAAAACTTTCTAATCAGAAGTTTTATACTTACATATCTATTATGTAGAAAACATCATAAGGAATCATGGGTGACTTGGGATTCTGCTATTGAAAATTTTAAAGTGAAGGGGCTGGAATGATGGAACAAGGGTGTCAACAGTGGCTGGCATGATGAAAAGGCTAAATTAGAAAGAAAAAGTGAGTTGAAAGGAGGGAAGGAATTGAGACATTGTGATAGTGATTTAAGGGCTTTTTTGTGAATAAAGATTGGAAATAATGTAATGTGGGATCACGGTCTTCCCACCAGCTTTTGCTTTTCAGGTCTCAGCTTTCTTTGGCTTTTAAAAAAGTTATTTCCTGGATTTAAGAAGCAAAGGGATCGTTAATGAAATAATCAAATCAAATCTTACCAACTGATACATTAATTATGAAATTAAAGATAGTGAAGACGGCATTAAACCACGTTCACTAACCGGAAAGTCGGAAACTATCATTAGGATTTTGTTAATTAAAGAACAATGGCTACCCCACATATACCTAAAGCATCTCCCTCGAGGTTGAGATGAATTTAGTGACTCTAAAAAATAAACCGATTGGAATAATTAGTAATAAATTGATTCGAATATCTCAAAAAAAAAAATTGAGAAGAGTTTAAAGTCTTAATTTTAAGACACGCTCCGAATCAAACTAATTGTGAAACGATGAACTAATTGAAATATCTCAAAAAAAAAAAAAAAAAAAAAATCATAGTCAAATAAATAATTACCGTTAGAGACTTACGATTGTATAATTTTGTGGTCCAAATGTTCTTGTGGGCTTTCAACTAATAGCCCAAAGAGTAACTTAAAGGTATTTTTTGCATTTTATTTCCATGTTTGAAATGTTTTTTAGGCTACACATATTTGTTTAAGAGATTCGATCTTACGTTTTCGTGGCTATTGTATGACCATTTTTCAAAATTAAACCTGATATCATAGTTACACTATCAGCCAAAATGGTTGGTTATAACTTTCGAGGCACCCCTTCAACTAATGGCACTTGCAGCAGTCAGTAAAGTGTGATAATTGTTGTCTATGATTAAATATTTCTTAATATATATACGTTCAATCTTCTAGATTTTTTGCATTTTTGTGCCAAAGATGTTGTAAAACACATAAGCCAAAAAAAAATATCTTGATTTATCTTTATTTCTCGTGTTCCCTCATTGAATTTGTAATAAATTAGAATTTGATTTATATTTTTCTAAATACCATAATTGTAATTTCTTATTTTCATAGTTAGTGATGGTAAATCTTAGACATAAAATTGAGCTGCTGAATAATCACTCAAGTCATTCATAAATCTTGCCTTTATGACAAGTTCGATCCTTGCCCACCTCTATAACTCTAATAAAAATAAAAGCTAAATTTTTGAATACAAAATAGATGGACCTGTACATTATCTTTATTTAAATCCAAATCCAAATAACTATTGCATGAGGAATCATATTAGAGATAAAATATAAATCGATGATGAAACTTTAACTGTGAATGAAAATGTAATATAAAATGCATTTTCTCTTATCAACTTAAGCTTTTAGGAAATTTGATTCATCACACTTGATTTGATTTGTAAATAAATAAAGAGGTAGGATATTCATGCTACCATTTTTTCTACTACCAATCCATTGCCACCCTAATTATCATTGGATCAAACTTTTCAACAATTTTTTTTCTCTCTTTTCAGCCCATATTTTGCTGAAAAATTTGATCTAAAGGTAATTAGAATGGTAGTAAACTGATAGTAAATAATAATAATAATAATAATATGAATATACTAACTCATAAATAAATTAGGCGGCTAGGAATTTCTCAAGTCATTCACAAATTCCTGTCAACTATTTCAACCACGTACTATGCCACAATCATTGTCTAATAATATTCAAATCACGCAACATATGAAATGCTCAAACAACACTGATACTACCACCCACAAGCCAGGTGTTTCCATCAAATATGCTAGGACAACATACAAAAAAGTATGCTAGCCCAACTTCAGTGCTGTATCAGATAAAAGCACAGCAGTTGAGCAATATATGTAGTATGGAACGCTCTTACATACAAACCAAGCATTATTACTGATATGCATCTATGTATAAATGAGGAAAGCTAAGCATTTTAAGATGCATATAACCAACATAATGGCATGTTACACACTAGCAATAGTCACTTTCTAGTTATCATGTGGGTTAATCCTATACTAGTTAGAATCCTCGGGAGGCATCTATACTGTACAGTGAAAAGTTTCAAATATTTCTCATTTGATATCTTCTTCATTATCAGATTCTTTACTTTGTTTTTCTTCCATGGTGTTTTCATCCATCATAAACCTCCAGCTATCCCCCTCCTTTATTTCCCATTGTTTTTTCAGTTCATAAATAGCTTTGGATGCTGCAATAGCAATAGCTGGGTTGCTATCTTCTGCCAGTCTCTGCAACATGAACCAAAGACATCAACTTTGCCAAAGGGAAAAAAATGAAACTATATCACCTGTCAAAAGTTCTTCTCAAGCTAAACTATGATCCCCCACCTGTAATGCTCCCATCCCTGCATTTCCAAGAGTCCACATGGATGGTGCTGCGGCCAGTGCATTGGCTACAGCTCGTCTAGACACATGCACCCGTGGACACACAAACAACACAGAAAACAAAAATAAACAAAGGGGGAGAAAAGTATAATAATGTATGGATTAGGGTTGATTCGTGCTTGTTATTTATTTAGTAGTTTTTTTAAAGAACCTTGAGGTCACCACCCCAAAAGCTAGCTCAAAGGGTGGGAGTGCCCAAAGCCTGTGGGACTATATATCTCAACAGTTTTATTTTTGGGCCCCTAGTGGTCTCTTTCCTTGTATTTACCATATATTTCTTTAGAAGTATACAGCGAAAGCTTTGTATGATTAACTAAACTCTTTTTTATCATTACATCATTAACTAATTCAATATTGCATAACTTAAATGTCAGGGAAATTCGATCTTTCAGTATTTGAGAATGTTGTAACTTGTGACAATGATGAAAATATGTCTAATACAAATTCAAAACATGAAGCTAATACAAATTCAAACCAGGAAGCCAACCATGGTATGCTCTTCATGGTTCATAGCAGTAACAAAATACCTTTCCTGCTAGTTATATTATTGCCAGAAATTTTAACAGAAAAGATTTTGATTTAAAGAAAAATATGGCTTTCCACTTTTAACTATGCACTTTGAATACAGAATGCAACCGGATTATCTGAAAGATGGTAGTATCACTGGAAGCTTACCGAGTACTGACATCAGGGGAACTAGAACACTCTGCCAACAAAGATACACTTTGTTTACCATCCATTGCATCAAGGTCTATAAGAGTTGTGATCAACAACTCAAGCTGCTCCCAGTAGAAAAAAAGTATGTAATATCAATACTTAAATAGTGACTAGGATCAGACAGATAGAAAACTTAACGGATAATCAAACCTCTTCAGGATCAGTGTAATCAATTCCATCTGCTTCAGAAAGTGCTGATGCCATACTCCAGTAAGCTTCCTGTAAACCTAAAAATCTTACAATATGATAGATATGTTTCCTTATTCAATTGACTTAGGGGGACTGTTATACAAATAAACAGAAGGAAACAAAAACAGAAAAGAAGAAGGACCTGAAGAGCAGTAATCCGTTCTGTGGTCACATCCCCAGGAAAAAAATTAGTGGTTTTTCCATTCTTTTCAAGCGTTATACGACCTCTTACATTATTTTCTGAAAGAGAGCCTTTATATCTGAGAAGAGGACTGCACCCCAACATCATAAGAAACAATTTAGAGCTTATTATACATATAAGCAAGCATTTGAAGTTACTTGACTTACATGTTATACGTCTTGCTCACCATCATGTCATGGATGTTTTTGATGAACTGCAATATTTACATAATAGAAAGTGAATTTCTTCCTTTGGAGCTTAAAACAAAATAATGGGCATGATATTTTGAAATAGGTAATGTAGCAGATTTATTATAAGCTGAATAATGCCTGCTGCCAGGGTTAATAAACTGTTTAAATAAAAGAAAAGTTCCACAATTAACACTTGCAGAGTATAAAATATCACCTCCAAAGCCATAAGGGCGTCTTCCATTGCACGTTGCTTAGCACGGAAGTCAGCAAGGCGTAAATCAGCCTGACAGTACAAAGGGTACATAAAAAATCAGCTTTATAGTTCACGGGTTAGGTGAAAAGGATTCTTGTATTTTCTGGCTATTCATATGCATTTTAAATTGTTTCTCATGATACAAACTTGCAAAAGAACCTCACACTCCATATATAGATCTACATGGGATAGGAATACATAGGAAAAATCTATAAGAACAAAAACAATTCATAAGGGAAAAAATCCAATCAGACATATGATACAGATGAACGGAACAGGGGAGCTAAAAAACCAAAACTAAATTAGGTATACCAAACCAAACTGCGTTTCTTGACTATTTTTATAATGGTCCCAAATAGCAGAACAGTTAGCTTACCCTTTTTATTTATGTCCACCAATGAGTCTAGTTCTTGGTTAAATAAAAATATTAATCTTCAATGGAAGAAAAAAAAACCAGAAGGTCTAATTTTAAGCTAGTTTGTAAAAAAAAATTCTTTTGTATTTCAGCAGTCGACTCTACATGATAACCAATAAGTTGTGAGTACATAAATAGTGATAATGATATGAGCAAAATACAGAAGACAAATATCACAAAATGCAAATGTTATCAGTAGATTCAGTATAATTTTAAACCTAACTAACCTAGTATATCATCTTGCGGATAAAAACTGAGAGATTAACAGATTTACCTCTAAGGCCCCGTCACTCCAATGCTCATCAGCAACACTTTTCAATCTGGACTGAGCTTTATCCTTCAAGATCTGCAGACCATATATTAAAAATATAACAAAAAAATTAGCATTATACGACCAATGTGTGCTCTTTCATCTTCAACCAACAAATTTGAAGATTCTAGATGATAAGTTACAGACAGCAGCAATGCGATTAAGGCGCTTAGCTTTTTCCTTAACATCACGGTCAATTTTCTCAGTATCCTCTCTTGCCCGAGCTATGCAGCAAAATAGAAAAAGTGTAAGATGATCATACAAGTGGGAACATATGAATAAAATCATCTACAAAGGTGCAGCTCTTTAACCCTTCCCTTCATAAGAAGGAAGTAAAAGGAAGGAAAGTTCAACAAATGCAGAAAAAGGAGAATTACACTAAGTAATCACCATAATGGATTTATATAATCTTATCAGCATTTCAATATTCCCCAGATGCTCCAAAAATAACCCTTTGATACGCAAGAAACTAATCTCTTCTCAAACTGAAGATGATTGTTTGATACACATGCTATTTCCTTTCTTTTTGTTTGATACTATGGCATATATTTGAACAATTATTACTTCTAACAAAAACAATTACTTCGTTGGATGAAATAGCTGATGTAAAGTTAAAAGTACAATAGCACATTATTTAAACAAGGTAAATTAGCTAACCATCAAGTTTGAGAATTTCTGTTCCAAGAAAAGCAACATCTTGGCGTGCACGGGCATCCAGCCTCATTATGCCACTGAGGAAACAAATAATTAACAGTTATTTCCACGCATCAGAACACTATTTTATTCCTTACTGTTATTTCTCAAATGAAAGATATTTAATAGTTTACAATATACAATTACGTGAAAAGAACAGACAATATATTTAAGTCAGCTATGCAATTCCTCATGTCATGATTACTAAAATATCTGGAGAAGTTAAAACATGGTTTATTGAGTAATTTATTTGGTAGTGATTACCAAAGGATTCTCCAATTAAAGAATTCTTTGCCAGTTTATATATTTCTTAACATATCCTTAAAAAAGTGGGCAGATGAACAGTAGTGAGTAATGGATGCACATTTCAAACAGAAACAGTATTATTAGTATAAGACCAAAACCAGGTTACTGGCAGTACCGTGAGAGAAACTTTGCATCATTACAAACGAATCTACAAGCTTCAGCCAAGCCATGAACTGAATGAATGTGATCATTTTTCTCATCTTTGGTATGTATTCTGTACATATGAAAGGATCTCTAATCCGTAAGTTTGAATCCTCAAATATTTAATTGTGATAAGTTTACATGCCATCATCAAAAGGATAAGAAAGATAAATGCTAGTTTGATGTACAAAAAAATTGGCAACTGAAAGGCAATAATTAAGGTCTACTTGTTCAGACATAGGAAACAGCAGAAAAATTGAAAAAGAATGGATGAATTTTATATGGTTGGTGGTTAATCATCTATATTTTAATTTTCTCACCTAGTTAAATCAGAAACGTCACCATAAGTGGTAACACATTCTTTCTCTTCGGTATTATTTGCTCCTGTTGATTTGCATGAGATAGAAGATTTCTTGGAGATTAAACTAACTGGTTTTCCATTGTTGGGGCAAAACCGGTCATTGAGTAAGGTTGGTCTCTCTGCGTGGAGCCATCTATGGTTCAGATATCCATGTTCCAGTCCATGTCTTGATGGCTGTATTCTGTTGATCTTTGTTGACATGGAAAAATAATGTTTTTCATGTGATCTACAAAGAGCTTTTCTGTTAGTCACAAAAGGACCGTTTGAAACTTTGTTTGCAGTAAGTGCCATCAGAAGATCAAGTAAAGAATTAGATAGGCCTGGCTTTCATTGCACTTGAAATATCTCAATTCTGTAGAAGTAAAACAACAAAAAGGGAATAAAGACATAGAATCTACATAGAAGTAGTGGGTTTTACAATCTGAGTACTTTTACAACCACAAGTTCCATTCAACAACAGGTATATTATAAGAAAAGGAATACAAGAATGAATTGTGTTATGAAAAATACAATTTCAGGATTGATTGAGAAAAAAAAAAAATACAAAAGAATCAGAAATCCTCAATACGAATCATGACATGTATAATTTTTTTTTTCCTGATAAAAATCATGATAGGTATAGATAAACAGTTTGATGCATATAGTGTTACACATAAGACGGACAGATTAGAGTATTGGTGAAGTTATGTATCATTTTGTAGAGAATTATTTATAGAAATTACAACGCAACTAATTTGGACATTCAAGCTCCAAAAAAAGGTACTAAAGAGTAAACATGCTTCTTAGGGTATTGTTATGTAATCTCTGCAAATCTGCTTCTGGGTTGTGTTATTTCAGATATCTGATAATATTCAGCATTTATGCAATACTCTGCACCTTATACCCAACCTAATCCAATCTTTTCTTGAAAAGAATATCTATTTAATGAAGTGGTACAGCTTAATTAGCTTCTCCACATTCCCCATAAATCAATCATCTTCTTATTTCAAAGCAAATTCAGGTCACTACCCCAGTTTTTGATCACTATTTCCATTATTCAGATGTTTGAAAATTTATATGCAGGAAGATAACTCAAATGCTTGAAATACTTGGTACTAAACACTTACTTAGTTGGGCTCAATTTTTTATAAAAAATCGGATGGTCAACTGATTTGTAAAACCATGTAGCAGATCAAGATGCTGTTAATCCATTTTCAATAACTAGAAGTAAATATTGAGCCGTATCAATACCGATGTGATTATAACGATTTCAAGTTTGAAGTTAAAAATTATAAATGCAGTTAATTTTGCCAATTTTTAGAAATATGAATATCTGGTTTGACAACCAAGTTCACTCAAAATTCACATACCCAACAATTGCTGCAGGAGGAACATACTACATCGAAATTTGATAGATCATTCAAAAAAAAAAAAACTTTCCACCAGCATCGCACTTGTCCTCATGAACAATAACATATGATGCAGTTACAAATTTAAAAACATAGAACAAGAACTGTGCAGTACATCCCAATGAAAAACAGTAAATGACAATACCCATTTAAGAAAAAAGCTCAAACATTCCTTAAAGCAAGGGAAAAAGAAGCAAGTGCGAGAGAACCCAGCAACTACTGACCTGTGGAACAAAAGAAACCTTTTATTATGTTTATTTTTATTTTTAAGGCAAGGAGAACAAGAGTGGAGAGGTAGAGGAACTAGGAATTAGAGGGGCTAAAGGTGCAAATATATAGATATTGATAGAGACTATAGATTAAAAGAATGGATAAAAGACAGATATAATTGAGAGGAGAATTGAGAACCACAAGGTGAGGGTGTGGCCCTTTGAATGCCAACAACTAACAAAAACTGGGAATTTGAGTAATGGGCATAGATTTGGAGTGAAGTGGATGAGGACTATGATGCACTCCACGTCATTGTAAGTTACAGAGAAAGTAACTAAATTAATCAAGTGATGTAGGATCGCAGGTCACCTTTGATTTACTTTGATAAAATTCGGCGAGTTTATTTTTTCTTAATATTGTCCAAGATTATTCCAGTTGCAAGTTTATATTTTTGGATTATTATTTCTTTTATCTCCTATCCATTAAAATATATGAGATTCATACGAAGAGAAAAAAGATAATACCAGAGACACGCATTTTTATATATATTTAAGAGATAAAATTATTTCTTATCACATAAAAAATATTAATTCTTATATTTTTCTATCCTAATAAAAATTGTGACTCACAGAATTTAAATGAGAAAAAGACATAAGTAATAGAAATCATACGGAGAGGAAGTGAGTATTTTTTTAATTTAAATTTTAAATACAAAATATAAGAAGGTTATAGTTACTACCTCTCTTTTTTATTATCTCTTACTACTAAATTATAACTGTTGATTTCTGTTAATTTAACGGGTATAATTTATTGAGTCAAACAAATATAAAAAACATATAATGCTTGTGATATTGGTGTTTTAGGTTCAATAAATGACATCCAAGTTCAATAAACGACATCTCTAACTATAAATCAAATCAAAATTTCATGCATAGTACATAACTGAGATAATATTAGTATTTTAGATACATAACTTATGTAAGTCAATAAATAACAAATCACTTAAATATGTCAATTATATTTATTTATTTTTTGGAATTATTTTTTAAAAAAAACTCCGGGTTGGATCACCGGTTATCACCAAAATCGGTCGGATCATACTAGGTCTGGTACTTGGCTGATCTAATATAATAACCGAACCGGTCAAATGACCGGTTCATAGAGTTTCGGGTCCACCTGGCCGGTCTGGTCCGGTTTTTACAACATTGGCCTCCTCCTTCCTCTGGTGAGGGGTAGCTTTCAAGGCCGTAGAGGAGGTTAAACGACGATACCTCCAAATTATAAAAAAAACAAAAAACAAAACAAATATTTTTCCGTTTAACTAAATAGCCTAAAGTCTAAACTGACGATTCTTGGATAATAAGTTTATGGGAAATAATTCTCTTATCTGTCATGTTTGATTGTACATTAAAATTTAAGAAAAAAAGTTATTTTAAAAGATGTAAAGTTATGTCATTTTAAGTGAGAAAAAAGAGATAGATCATGGGAGAGAAAGTGGACAAAAAAAAAGATGTGGAGTGCACTTTCTTGTGAGAGTGAAATGACACAAGTTGTGTCATTTAAAATGAGAAACATTTTTTCCTAAAATTTATCAACTCTTTATTTTACTTAATAGCGCATATTAATGTATAAAAATATTCTTGTAGATGTGAAAAAATAATCCCTTGACTCATCAAATCAAATTGTGCATAAACTTTTCCAAAAATAAATTGTTAGTGAGTTTTAAAATCATTTTTTTTCACATTTCTGGCATTGTATCATTTTTACTTTATAGCTATGTTAGTTATAAATGTTGTGTCTCTATGCGTGGTGTTTGTTGTCCATTAAAATTTCTAAACACATCTCTTCATCTCACTTAACAGCATATATTAATGTATATTACTATTCTTGGAGATGTGAAAAAGTATCATTAATAATATAATTGATTCAAATGGTAAAAGAATTTATTTTTCTTAGCGAGAGATTTTAAATTCGAGTTATATAAATAAAGAAAATAATTTTTTTTAAAATCACTCTCTACAAGGATTCCAGTGCTCTCAAATAAAAAAAAATCACTCAATAATCAAATATTACATTGAATTTGGCGTTTGGTAGATGAGAAATTCTTTTTTATCCAGGAATCTTGATTTTCAAAAATATGATAAAAACATTCAGTTTACGATAATATCTGAAAAATAAAAATTTAAGGATGTCATGCATATATTCCATATATAGATGACATTTTAAACCGTAGTAAGATCAAGGATTTGAATTATTTTATCAATTGAATTGAAATCATATTGTGAAAAGATGACATCTTCATTTGCTCGTGAAAATAAACACACCACCAGACGAGATTTTCATTTTTGTTTTGGCTACGGAAGTGAAGTGTCTCAGTGGTAATTTCCATAGGGAAAGACTGAAATAGTGAAATATATGTTCGGGCCTTCGGGGTTCCATGTTTTCCGTCTCAAGTTATAACCTCATTTTTTCAATAAAGAAATATGCTATTTTGGTCCGGCAGGGAGAGAACTCCTCCAATACTCTTCCATTATATCAAGAGTAAATATCTTTTTTGGTTCTCAGCAATTTCACGATGTCCACTTTAGTCTCTAGCAAATAAAAAGGCTCATTGTGGTCCTTAAGAAATTTAAAATGGACCCATTTTAGTTCTTTTATAGACTAATATGAGTCTTTTTTAAATTTGTAAAGACCACAATTTCAACTAAATGGGTTCATTTTGAATTTTTTTAGGGACCACGATGAACTTTTTTATTTGTTAGGGACTAAAGCGAACATCGTGAAATTTGTTGAGGACCAACGATGGTATTTACTCTTATATTAATTATTGTTGAATTTTGCTGTGCCGTATGTACATCTATCAGTGTATCTGCAATTGAAATGTAAGAGTTGAACGACAGTTGAATCTCTCCATGAGGCATGAACCTTTAGATCATGCAAGGCAGGAATAGACACTCCAAAGTTTATATACAACTTACCTTTATAGGATATGTTACGTAAGATTAGAATTTTTGTTTGACGTAGTTTACATTACATGCCCCAAGTTTTATTTGGTAGGTAGTTGAAAAGTTGTTTATACATTATATACTACGAGGCTCACCATGGTATTGAATTGAGTTCTTAATGAACTCAAGGTATTGGATTCATGACTTTTAAGCTGCAAGCCCTAGGGAAAATACTCTAGATGGCTTATAGGAATATAGTAATTCACTGTATCTTTTGGGAAGATTTATTTTATTTTATTTTAGATAAGAAATTTCTGTGTATAAAAATGGAGTATGATTTTGTTCCTCTCACTTGGCGAATTAGCAAGACTCACCAAAATGTTACGAGGCGAGTGAAGGGTGAACTGATTAGGTATGCAAAGCCCCTGCTATGGCAAAACTATTTGGTAAGAAAGTTACATAAAATTATTACACTTGTCTCGCAATTAATTATAGTTACGCGGAAAAAATGGTAGAATTTGAATAAGGGAAAAATTATTCTTATACTATATGTCATAACTTTCTTTTCTATACACTTTTCGATAATTGTATCATCTTTTTTTTTTTTTTTGCAGATGGTGGAGCTCACAAATTTATCTCTATGAGTAACTTATTTCTAACATTAGATTAATAAAACCCTTTGAATAATGGTAATAGTAATAAATGAATAATTGATAAATACAGCAAACACTTTCTGTTTTTTCATTTTTATTTTAAGTAAAACTATTATATAATATTATTGTTCTGGTAATGAATCATAATTTGTGAAAAGATTGTAAACTCCAAAGATTAACGGGTATGATTTAAGTAATAAGACTTTACATACAGCTTACCCCCACCCAAAAAAATAAATAAAGACTTTACATTTTCTTTTTTTTTTGGTGAATAAGACTTTACATTTTCAATTCGGGCTTTTTTAAGTTTTCGGTTCATTGACATTCACATCAAATAAGGTCATATCAAATTATTTTTTTTAATTTTAATTCTATTCACCCAACCGACACATATTATGATATTATTTAAGCTGATCCAACACGTTTGACACTTATTTATTATATAGTAATTTTAAAGGGTATTCTAAAAAGAAAATTGTAAAATAAAAGTAAGTTGGATATTAGATTCACCTTAGAAAGTTAAAAATTGAATTGGTTCCGGGGGATTATACTAATAAGAAAAATTATATTCACATTATTAAAAATATATTTGAAGAGTTTATTCGTTGAAGGAAAATAATTAATACACAAATAAATATTAGAGGACTGTTATTGCTTAGAATTTTGAATTACGAATGATTTATCATTTAATCGAAGGGAAATATATGTTTACCAAAAAAAAAAAAAGGGAAATATAAATTATTTGAGTATGCTTAACTGTAGTCAGCGTATCATTGAGCCTTTGACACTATGCTAGAAAGAAAATTAGGGGCTTTAGTCAATTTCAAGTAGGAACTACGTAGTTCTTTATATGATTTATCTATTCTTTTGGGCTAAGTATGTTTAATTTGTTGAGTTTCTGTACCTTTAGAGTTAGTCAGTTAGGTATCTCTAGTTAATGTTTCAACCACCATTCATTCACTTTAATCAATGAACTGAAGTATTAAAATAAATAAAATATATGTTAGGTCTTATTTAATTAAAGAGAAAAGTTCAGATGCCAACGTTGAGCCACGTTGATTCATGTAAAATGTATAATTGTTATTTCTAAAGGAAGTACGCTCTTCTTTTCATCAAAGGCCTTGCTTGGAGACAATTTAAAAGAAATAATTAAGTTACATAATTGCAGCCCCAGATCCACTCAGCATAAAACACTTTACCTCCGAAAACTGAAAGGGAACATAACTAAATGTGCCCTTATACTAGCAAGCAAAAGCATCGCTTACATATGTAGAGAAGAGAATTAATTGTCGAAGAAGCATTATAAAGATTACATTGCTTATTCGTTATATATAAATATAGGGTTATATACTTCTTCCGTCACTACAGATGGGAAAAAGTGCAGCAACACTTATTTTCTTCA
Organism: Gastrolobium bilobum; assembly: GCF_033153095.1. Lineage (NCBI taxonomy): Eukaryota > Viridiplantae > Streptophyta > Magnoliopsida > Fabales > Fabaceae > Gastrolobium > Gastrolobium bilobum. Next base: position 57,342 of record NW_026899990.1, on the reverse strand, counting down.
GGACACGCATTCGGATCTTGATGTATTTTTTTTTTTTAGGTCAGGATACGATCTTGTATCCTAGTGTTAATAATTTGCTGCAACTTTTCTCATTAGCAGCGAAAGGAGAAGCGACTAACCCATAAAAATATATATGAGGAAAGAGGATTAAGGGCATTTGGGTCCTCCTTCCTTTGTCTTCCAGCTGTTGTAGCAAGGGCACACTTGCTTGTTCCCATTTGTACCAGGGGGAACACAGAGGCATTTGGCGCAGCACTTCTGGCAGAAAAACATGCATGGTTTCTTGTGTGATGTTGCAGAGCAACGGTAAGTACACCTTGGTTTACAATCTGTTTAATTGTTCACACTATCAGCAAAATAAAGCCCCTCAAAACTAACATAACTAGAAAACCCAAAATTTGTGACTTGATATGGCATACCTGAAGGACTAAGTGTTGCTTGTCCATAAGCCTGTTCAAGGATTACACAGAAACAAATATTGCTAGAGTTAGATAGAACATTTGGATTTGGAAACATATATATAATATATTGATGTTATAAATAGATTTCATAATGCTACTAGAGAGGAAATCATAGTTGAACAAAGCAAAGTGTTTTTCTTGTTATTTATGTACCTCGGCCACGTTAGAGAATGTAACCAAAAGAAGCAGAGAGAGTGCAATCAAGATGGAACTGTGAGCACGTGCTGCCATTGCTATGATAAGTGAAGTGAAGGGAAGAAGTGGCTATAACTTTCAGAGTAAAAGAAAAGCAAAAAGAACAAACAAAAGTCTTAGTTATCTCTCACCTAAGAATTGGATGAATATTTATAGGAATAAGAGTGACCGAATCATCGACGCTAATCATGAAATCTCAAAAAGTAAAATAACAATAGAATTGCGTTGTTTAAGGCGTTGAAAAGGGAAGTTGGAACTAATTGGAAAAAATACAAAGGAGGTTGCTTGAGAAAGTGAGCGATAACAGCGGCGTGTCTGTTGTTTCATTTGTTTTTGTTCGCTTTTGTCAACTTTGTAACATGGTAGGTCCTTCCTCGTTCCATTTATTTACTGGGATTTAATAGTCTCATTCAATAGAAGACATTTTATCTTCAGTCATAGACACACCAAAGCATGGGCCCCAGCTATTTATTTAAAAAAAAAAAAAAAAAAAAATACCACTCAAACCGATGTATCAGCAGAAATGGAAGCTTGTCTTCGTTAACGTAAGATTAACTTTCCCCTTATTTATTTTATCATTCTTCATTTCTCTCTCTTTCTTTCTTTTTTTCCTTTCTCTCCACCGTTGCATTTAATATGTAAATCTAACTTAAATATCATTGTTTTCACAAGAATAACATATGATCGTTTCAAAAATTCTCAAGAGTAATGCTATCTATAGAATTTAATGTTAATATGTATACAATCTTATTTGAATGTTGTAAAAAACACATACGAACTCAAAAGAAAGCTTAGTACGAAAAGGTATAACTGAATAAATGGTTATATTACCTTTGATGGGACCTACTACATTTGTTTCTTTGTTTTACGGTCCCAATAGCATGTGAGTGAACATGGGCTTTGATGTTGCATGCATTGATTTAGTAACATGACTTAATGAATACTTTTTTCTTTTTTGGTACAAATTAACAAATTCCATATGGTGAATAGATGACTTATATAGTTACTTGTTCCCCGCAGCATATATGGATAACATGACATGCACATGATTTTTTATTCTCTTCGGCTGGAGGTCACTGAGAATACATTTATGAATTTAATATAAACATGAATATACTCAATATAAATATCATAGGAATTTGAAAATGGAATAAAACTTTTGACATAAACACAATTCATTGAATTGATACGATACATATGAATAACCCAACAATTTCAAAATATATTATTTATTATGTGAGTTGACACAATATGATACAAATGAATAACCTGTCAAATTTAAAATGTTACCTATTACGTGAATTAACATGACACGAGATAACACAATATTATACGAATAACGGTCGCATTTTTTTAAACATCAAATGGTCAATATATATACTGGTTTTATTTTCGTTAGTAAAGATCGTGGATTTGTTAGCAGATATTTTTATATTTTTTTCAGTGTGAAAACTATTCTTTGGCAGATGTATGTTTTCGGCTTTTACTAAGAAAACTTTTTATGCCACATTTATATAAAAATAACTCATCATTTATTTCTTTATCTTTTTATTATAATAAAACTCACTGAATGATTGTGATAGAAAAAAAATATCTGCAATAAAAACAAAAATATTAAACCATATACTTTATTATCCGGAATGAATAACATTGATCGAGTAACGGTGACCTTAGCTTACTAGTAAGTGCTAGGCTGCATGGGAAGACTTTTGGTGAAGGAAGAGTTGATGAAATGGTTGAATCAAGTCCCTTAAAAGCAAATTCGGTAAAGCAAAATAAATCTAGAAATGTAATAGAAATCAAACAGCTCATTAAACGAATAAGATTAACAATGCAAATTCAAAATTAAACCAAGGATTAAGAGAGCTAGCTTGCACAGAATATTTTTATACTAGCTCAATCCTAATGTGAAATTTATATCTAGTCCTCATCTTAATTGAGATTTTTAATTATCAAACCCAATTGTTATTTGGTTCACATAGCCTCTCCGAGCTAATTATAACAACTGCTCACTTTCTACAAAGCTCATAACTCATTCTCACATATCTAAAACTCTAGCTCATAAACTAGTAAACACACAACCACACAAGACCTTACATGAAAATAGGATTTACACTCTCAAGGGTATTTTCAGTGTTAAAGCTTAAAACTTTTACAAGAAAATGATTCTTAGATATGAAGCATGATTTAGGGTATTTTCTTCTTCTTTTAATGTTCTCTAAGAAGTTTGATATTTAAAGACATAGGAAGCTGACTGCATTTCAATACTTTCGTAGCTGTCGGCCTTTTCTAACTATTGCAGGAAAATGTTGGCTATTTGAGATCAGAGAGCTCTTACCATTCCCAGAAATCACCCCCCCCCCCCCCCCCCCCCCCCCCCCCCCCCCCCCCCCTCGGACTTTGGCTAGAGGTGTTGTTGGACTCATCATTGCAAATTATCTCTTTCACTTGCACTGTAAATATAATTACTAGCTTCCACGCTAGACATTGGTGTTCACCCCTAAACAAGGACCATTAGAAATTTCGATAGTTTCATGTTTACTTCAAAATTTTACACAGCCGAAAAAAAAGAAGCTCAGAAACAGGTTCTACAAAAATTTCAGGACTGACATTTGAGAAAGCAATTCTCGTCATATTAATTGTAATTCCCCTAAAGGCTGTAAATATGGGGTTCAAAAAAATTGTAACAATCTTTTTTACATTATAAATGTACATAATCTGAAATACCTAGGAAAAGCAAGAGAACCAAATATATAACAATGTGTATAAATAACTAAACAAAACCTATATGACCAGAAGAGAAAAAAAGATGTTATTGTGGCGCATTTGTATCTCTTTTCAGACCTGAATCTCCTGAATCATTCCTCTTGAAGTGTTCTTCAACAACTTCTTCCCAGTTTAACCTTCCACCATTTGATTCTGATGTGGAGCACGATGCATCTTTGCTCTCTCTACTGGAAAGCTCTCCTTCAATGTTCTTAGACATTTCTTTGTCTGCATCCACTGCATGAGGGACGTTTAAGCTAAGAGCTCTTTCTAAAGCATCTTTATGTTCTTTTTCAATGGTCTTCAATCTCTCAAACCTTTGTACAGTTGGAGGGACTGTCACAGTTTCCGAGTTCCTACACTTCATGTTCTAAAAAGAAACATCAAGAACAGTCAGTAATTCTTGAAATGCAGAAAAGGTTAAGCACTTTCGATTTTCAAGTTTCAACAGCATTTTGGTATGTACATAGATTGCATTAGTCTTTAGTCTCAAGAACGGATCCCAAATAATATAAAGAAAATAAATTTTAAGAAAAGTTCAGAAGATCTAAACACTCTTTTGGAAAGAAATCAACAAATCATATACTACTTTTTCTACGTGACATACTAAAGCTCACATTCGTTTTAAAATAAGGTGTTCAGCAATGGCTTTGATCAAGAGAGAGCTAAAGCAAGGAAGAAAAAATGGCCTAAAACAGGAAATTTGCCTGTTTCTCTATGAAGGCAGTAGCTGTGCCTCAAGATATTTATTACTCTGCCTCAAAACACTAGAATACCAACAGTCAGAACTTCCAACTTCATAGGCAATCCATGTATCTACTGACCGAATTCAATTTTAATAAAATTGAGCAATTCATGATAAATAAGCAAGATTTATCTATTCACCAAACATAAGCACATAGAATAAAAGAAAAAGGATATTTCAGATCATTTTTTAAAGCATGACATTACAGGTGGTGAATCACGCCCAATTCATGTCAAAACCAAGAATTGGTTTAAAAACACAGGTACAAACAAATTTATTATAATGTTAAAATGTTAATGCCATGAAGTGACCTAAAGAAGAGGTAAGACTGATAAGCAGGAGCAAAAAGAAAGTAAGGGATTCTTTCGCTAGAATCTAATGTATAAATATCCATTTATGAGGTTTTAGTAATATAGTTATTCATTAATCAAAATTTATAAATGTTTGATTCCCTCACTCACAGTATAAGCATGCAAAAAGCATGGTGAGCAATAAGCAAACAAGAAGCCACTATCTATATATATAGGATCTTCTTACACCGGTATAAGAATAATAAATCTTAACAGTTGATTTTCGTACATCTAGCGATGGTAATTAATTAATGAATGTAACCAAATAAATTACAATCATATGATACACGAAAATCAATGGCTAAGATTGAGTGTAAAACTTATTACTCTTATACGTGTAAGTTGATCCTGTCCTATATATATATAATAATCTATACATTTGATGCCAACTCTACCTTAGTGATTTTTCAAAACTTTGCAGGGAATTGTCAAAGCAGTTGCGAAGCAACAAAAACCTTAAAATTGGGGATCCCCACCCAGATGACAGAACAGCATCTATTATTCATAGTTTAGGTTAGTAAATGATATAGGAAAAAATCAGCACAAATAGCAAATGGTAGGCAGATTCTGAAAACTAAATTCCCTTACTTGTAAAGCTTTCTCTGCCTCCCTTTCAATCCAAATAATTCCATGATCAGATGTTGCATTACAGGACAAGACAATATGTTCAAATCTCCCATCAACAGGAATAGCAGTCCTCACTTCAGGAGGAAATCTCCCACATCTGTGTTCCCCAAGGCCCAAGCAATGAGGAACATCGTTGAAAGGCACAGTACATTATTTACATGTAGGCAATAAGTGTTCAGCAACATATTTGACAAAGAATATGATATCTCAGATTTAAACTCTACCACTAATTAATGGATTTCTGTCCCTTATTAGAATTAGTGAAATGATGAAATCCTTCCAATGCACTTGTCAAAGAAAAACAGGACAGTGGAAACCACATCTGAAAGAGCAGATTCATGATTACAAAGGAATATACTGCGAAACAAGACAATGTCGATCAATACCTGCAAAACTTTCTTTCCACGATATGGTACATACGTCCAGGTGCATAAAGCCTCCTTGGATCCCTAAGCTTTCTACCCTCAGGTATGAAGGTGTCCCTCAGGCAAACCAAGAATATTAAGCAAGGTTCAAATCATCAAGGCCTGGTTTAAGAAACCGCAATGATAATTTACTCAACTTATTCAACATAAAATAATTATACACGTACACACACACCCACACTCTTTGGAAACATGATGATGATGCCCTTATTGCCATACTACAGAAAAGCGAGAACTAACCAGAAGATTGATTCGAATATATCTTCCAAGGGAGTTGCAGTTCTTGGTAAGAAATCATCCTGCACAAAAATTGAAGCATATAATTTGGACCAGCACCATCAGCAAAACGACAAAAAAAGGGAGGAAACGACAAATACCGTCTGGTCAAACTGATGAAAATCTAATAGCACAGATATCATAACAACCAATCAAATGCCAAATAAATTTGAACAACCAATGAAACAAGAGAAAACATGAAAACGACAAAAACAGAGAGAAGCAAGTAAAATTGTACTAGTTAACAACAACAGCAAGTTCACCTGCAACACAACGGAATGTATAGTATCAGCATATTTAACAGCCAAATTGAGGGACATGCACCTTGCAGGTGCAATTGCGTAACACCGAATCAAATCCCTGGGTATCCCTCCCAAACGTTCCCTATGATTCAAAACGAGTATGGTCAACAAGGACACAACACCCGAACCCAAAGAATGACCACAAAACACCATCTTATAATGTGAACCGCTCTGGACCCACAAACTTTTAAGGGTATGGGATTCCCGGTTCAGCAACCAAACCGCTGATTTGAGCAACCCATGGTGGACGTAGCCACCGTCGAACATCTGCATGCCCAAGCCGTTGTCAAACAGAACCTTATAATCGCTCTCCTTCACGAGGTTGAGGCCACGGACGGCGACCACGATCTCGCGGCGGCTGTGGTCGGCGTAGATTATGTAGGGCGGCGCGTGGCCGAGGGTGTCCTTGTAGGTGACGCGCTTGACGACACAGTCAGGGTTGAGTGCTGCGAATTGATAGCGAGGGTTGATTGCGAGGATGAGGCGGCAGAGGCGGGGGACAGGTTCGAACTCGTCGGCGGTGGCGGAAGGCCAGGTGGCGCTGTCGTAGGAGCCGACGTAGGTGCAGCGCTTCCATATCCAACGTGCGCAGCCAAACACAACAACGCACTCAACCCCGCATGAAACCGACATTTATTGTTGTGGGAAATGATAAAGGAAAGTTTCGGAAAGAAGGTTTGGAGATTTCTGCTTCTCCGGTAAGCAATGGAAGCTGCGTTTGCGTTTGCGTTTGCGTCCGCGCTAATGTTTTGTGTGTGTGAGTGAGTTTTGGGTCAGCGACACACACGTTGGATAAAGCATTATTAAGTTCAAACTAGTGTTGTTTAACTTTATGTTGCGTTGGGTCTAAGTGATTCTTAGGAGTTATTAGGACACCGTGACATCTTTGCCTTTGTGGAGAATTGACGCTTATATTATATATGTTGCCACTCTTTGGTGCATGCTTTTCGGGCATTAGGAGGATTGGTTTATTCTGCTTATCCTTTCTATATTAATATATTTCAGATGCGTTCTACGAAGAATTTAAATGCAATGTTTTTTATCTCATAATAGAAAGTAGAAACAACATTTTTATGTAAGTTTATGATCCTAATTATCGGACAAGTCGGGTCTCTGATATCTTCACAACTATGATGGAAAAAAGGACCAAAATAAATATGAAATTAATTCTGAGTCAAGTGGCCTAATAATTATTCAATTTACTCATAGTGATGCTCGTATTACAACTTTGACACCAAATTCCAATCATAGGTTTGCTTTAGTACTTTCCTTTGGATAATTTGGATGGATCTTGGATGGCACCCACTACTTAGTTTCTTCCGTGATTCCATTATGCCTTCTGGCTTATTTTAGTTTTTTCTTTTCTTTTCCAATTTCCACTACTGATTTAGCTTTTTCTTTGACTTATTGACTTACTATGATTTCTATCAGAAAATATCAATAATGCATATTACTTCCTTTCATTTTGTTCATTTCTACCTTTTCTATGTTAATTGCTAAAGCCATAATTTCTCAAATTAAATCATCTATATATATATATATATATATATATATATATATATATATATATATATATATATATAAAGGAAACCCAAACTTTGGAAGCTCAGCTGACGTGTCACTCCTTGCTTAATTCTGAGGTTTCTGTTCACACTACATGGCACCGGGAAACTTTCCTTCTTTGGTAAATCTTTAAATTAAATAAATAATAATTTCATTTAAAAATCGAAATAAAAAATAAATGGAAAATAAGGTTAACCATTTGTGGTAGCAGACAACTCATTTAATGCCCCACTGCTTTTTACATTAGAATTCTTCAACTCTCTTAAATGCTTTTGAAATTGCTCAGCTCTTTTTTTAAATTCGAATTATGTTTTGATTTCAAATTTTAAATTTTAAATGTCCCACTTCTTTTGTTGATTGCGTCTATTAAAAGACCAAACTTATTCCCTCTGGTATTTCGTTCTCCCCTACGGTACAGGCTAAATAATATGCCTACTTCCCATAAATGGATCCTTGCCCTTTCGTGCGCCTCACCGTCAGTAACCTCGCCCTCAAGATTCCTGTTGCTTCCAAACCCGCTCGCTCCGTCATTCACCCTTCTTCCTCTCCATGTTTCTGCAAGATCGAACTCAAGAACTTCCCTCTTCAATCCGCTGTCGTTCCCTTCATCCCTCCTGATAGCAACTTCTATGATTCTCAGGTGCAGCCTATCACTGCCACCTTCCACCTTAGCAAGTCCGATCTTGACAGACTCGCCGGAAAATCCATCTTCACCGGGAGGCTCTGCTTGAAAATCTCGATCTACACTGGTCAGAGGGGCACTACCTGCGGCGTCAACTCCGGGAGGCTGCTGGGAAAAGTTTCTGTGTCGTTGGATCTGGCGGGAACGGAAGACTACAGTGTTTCACAATGGGTGGATTACGGTGGGAAAGGAAGCCAAATGTTCTTCCGCGCAGTTTCATCTGAATGTGAAGGCCGAACCTGATCCCAGATTCGTGTTCCAGTTTGACGGCGATTATATTGAGATTTGCATGTATCTTCGAATTTTCATTGCTTCTGCTTCTTTTCTTTTTCTTATGGATCTTGAATCTACGTATACTTCAGTGTTTATTTGTGTTGCGATAGCGTAACACCTGCTCAAGTCTTCTAATTATTATTCTCTTTCACTGAATTCATTTGTTGCCTATAATATGATGAAGCATTTTGTTTTTGTTAATCATTTTTTGAAGCGTTGGTTTCTATGCCTTATGGAATGCCAATCTGTGTTAGAAATAGATCTCGGGTATAATTTATTATCTGTTTATTATGTTATATTGATGTCGATTTTTCTGCACATTGAAGTTGTTTCTGATTGCTTTTTTTTTATCCTGGCGGTAAGAATGTATAATAACATTGGCTCCCAACCTGGGGCACCGTAGCTCCCAACAAGCTCGCAACCTAATCCTTTTAGGAGTGCATTTAATGTTGCGGATTCAAGACTCGTTCGAGGTGGATTGGGTTCGTATGGTGGAAAAATATTAGGATCCAGCTCTATGTCCAAAGCAATTCATAAGTATTAAGTAGCATCCTCGCAATGTGGGACATGTGGTTAGTAAAATTATATATTTTAATGTTTTTTGTTTTATTTTTAAAAAAAATTGTTATTTGAGTAAATACTCAAATCGGTCCTCCAAATTGTTATTTAGAAGATCAATTTGAGTATTTGGTCGTCGTCAATTTCTATATGGACTTCAAAGTTCAAATCATTTTGTTTTTTCTTGTCTTCCTTATGCTTAAATTGTGTCTCAACATCTGATTATTCCGGGAAAACTGGCATAATCTCTTCAAATTCAACCCGTGTTTTTAACCCGTGAAAAAGGAAAAGAAGAAAAGGAGGAAGGATTCTACTGAGAATATGTTGAGTTGCCCAATGGGGACAACAATTTGAATGGAGGAGAAAAGAAGAAGAAAAAGGAAAAGCACGCAGAGCATGAAGAATAAGCTGAAATGCCAAGTCAAAACAAAGAAAAAATGAAGGAAAATGAGGACTAAAGTGGAAAAATCGTTAGTTATCAGCTAATCAATCTGGTGAACATTAAATATATGATCAGAAGTTTAATCTTCACCACTCTATTTTATTAATAAAAATAATTAAATATTATAGAATATTTTAATACAGATAGATTGAACTTGCATTATCCACCCTTCAAGTTAAATAAATTTTTGTGTAGGGAATTATATTAGAAAAATATAGTATAAAAAATCATTAACGGACCTTAAATATAGGGAAATAATTATTTATGTATCTCATGCAACAGAGACATCTCATGTAAATAAATAAAATGGAAAATTATGTGAACAATTTTTTGTGGCATACAACTCATTTAATATCCACTGCTTTCTACATTGGAATTTCCAAATTAATAATAACTTATTGCTTTCTGAAATATTTATTTTAAATTTCGAATTTCATTAAAATTTCAATTTTGAATTTGAATTTTAAACTTTGTAATGGTGAGAAAATATTTGGACAATTATTGGTGGCAGACAGCTCATTTATTATCTCATTACTTTCTACATAGGTAATTATTAACCATATCAATGCTGCATAAAAAAAACTATTTTGTTAAAAAATAATCATTAAAAAAATGAAAATATTTTGTAAAAAAGTGCAAATATTTTAAATTAAGTAAATATAAAAAAATCAAAATTTGTAAATAAATAAAATGAAAAACTATGTGAACAATTTTTTGTGGCAGACAACTTATTTAATATCCCATTGCTTTCTACATTGAAATTTTCAAATTAATAACAACTCATTGCTTTCTGAAATATTTATTTTAAATTTCGAATTTCATTTAAATTTGAATTTTGAATTTTAAACTTTGTAATGGTGAGAAAATTTTTGGACAATTATTGGTGGCAGACAGCTCATTTATTATCTCATTACTTTCTACATGGGCAATTGTTAATCATATCAATGCTGCATAAAAAAAACTATTTTGTTTAAAAAGAATCTTTAAAAAAACGAACATATTTTGTAAAAAAACGCAAGTATTTTAAATTAAGTAAACATAAAATAAAATCAAAATTTGTAAATAAATAAAATGAAAAACTATGTGAACAATTTTCTGTGGCACACAGCTCATTTAATATCTCATTATTTTCTACATTGGAATTTTCAAATTAATAACAACTCATGGCTTTCTGAAATATTTATTTTAAATTTCAAATTTTATTTAATTTTGAATTTTGAATTTGAATTTTGAACTTTAAACTTTGTAGTGATGAAAAAATATTTGGACAATTATTGGTGGCAGACAACTCATTCAATATCTCACTACATTGTACATTGGAATTTTCAAATTAATAATAACTCAACTCTTCAAAATTTCAGATTTATGTTTAAATTTGAATTTTGAATTTGAATTTTTAACTTTGTAATGGTGGAAAAAATTTTGGAAAATTTTTATTATTAGACAACTCATTTAATGTCTCACTACTTTTCTTTTGTTGTATATTATGAGTAAAAAATACCTCTACTTTTCTTTTGTTGTATATCCCACTATTTTTTACATGGATAATTATTAGCTCTATTAATGCTGCATTAAAAATACATGTATAACCAATTTAAAAAATATACATGTATTTTTTAAGAAAAATATTTAACATAAATATTTTAAATATACATGTATAACCAATTAACAAAATATATAAAAATCATAAATTAAAATAAAAAATATGTATAATTAATATAAAAAAAATTAAATTTTAAAGTTAAATAAAAAATGACTGTGTCATTATGTAAAAAAAATTAAAATTTAAGAACTATAAAAATGAAAATTTTAATTTAGTAACATAAGAAAGAAATTAAACTTTCACTTTTTTATTGCAAGAGTGTAATTAACACAAATACTTGCAAAAAATAATTATTTATATAAAATGCTGACAGTTAGAGGTGGAAAACTGAGCTCAGCCCGGAGGGCCGGCCCGCCAATATATTTTTATAATTCAATTGAAATTTTATGCTTTTTCTTTTATAATTAAATTACTAAATCTGATTTTAATTTTTGTAAATATAAATTTGTGAAATTCCAATGACTAACGACACTAATCCTTGCAAAAAAAATAATTATTTATTATTATTTTATAAATCTGATTGTAGTAAATGAAAGTTCATCTTTCAGATAAAATATAAAAACCTAGACGCAACTATAAAAACCTTTTTTTGTAGATAAATATAAAAATATTTTATATGCTGATAGTTAGAGGTGGCAAACTGGACTCGGCCCGAAGGGCCGGCCCACCAACACATTTTTATAATTAAATTAAAATGTTATCCTTCTTCTTTTATAATTAAATTCCTAAATCTAATTTCGAATTTTTGTAAATATAAATTTGTAAAATTTCAAATACTAACGACGTGAATAAAAATGACCTGTGTCATTCTGTAAAAAAATTATTAAAATTTAAGAACTATAAAATTGAAAATTTTAATTTAGTACAGAAGAAAGAAATTAAACTTTCATTTTTTTATTGCAAGAGTGTAATTAACACAAATACTTGCAAAAAATAATTATTTATATAAAATGCTGACAGTTAGAGGTGGAAAACTGGGTTCCGGGCCGGTCCGCCAATATATTTTTATAATTCAATTGAAATTTTATCCTTCTTTTTTTATAATTAAATTACTAAGTCTGATTTCAAATTTTGGAAATACAAATTTGTGAAATTCCAAAGACTAACGACACTAATCCTTGCAAAAAGAATTATTTATATAAAATGTTGACAGTTAGAGGTGGAAAACTGGGCTCCGGGCCGTCCCGCCAATATATTTTTATAATTCAATTGAAATTCTATCCTTCTTCTTTTATAATTAAATTACTAAATCTGATTTCAATTTTTGTAAATATAAATTTATGAAATTCCAATGACTAACGACACTAATCCTTGCAAAAAAATAATAATTATTTATTATCATTTTATAAATCTGATTGTAGTAAATGAAATATTTAGTAAGTGTTGAACTCATCCCTCCAATGATTGCTATGAAATGACACTGAATGAATAGCGTTTTCATATTATAGGTAAAAACTGATCTTTTAAATCCATATTTGCTAGGTGTTATTGTTACCTTGATTTTGTTGATGAATGTTATAGTTAGCAATGATTTGTATCCATTTTTTTTTTATATTTCTTCCTCATGTTAAATGGTGTATTATAACGTATTATGGTGTATTATGATGTAGTTGTATGCAAAATTAATTATCTCTCTAAATAGCAGATTTTTTTATGTGGTTGATATTTGCAAAGTTCTGTGTCAATGATGTAATTTTTTTCACATGAAATATAGAACAAAATAGCAAAACAATTTTTTTGTAAGTATAAAATTTGCAATGCGATTAACCAACCACGGCGGGCGACAAAAATTTTAATCTTTTTTCTCGTGCATCGCACGGGCAATATACTAGTATATATATATGAGAAAGGTTATATTTACAAAAAAAAATTACAAACTACACTAAGTATGACCAGTCATACTTCATTCAAGAGTGTATGACCGATCATACTTAGTGTAATTTGTAAAAAAAAATTATAAACAAATCTTATAAATCTATATTATCCTTTCAAATCTTATAAAATCCTTTAAAGTTTAATCTTATAAAATCTTGATTGTAAAAAAAATCTCTAAAATCACTATAATTCTAAATAGTCTTTTAAAATCAATAAATTATTTTATCTCAAAATAATATTTTAAAATCCTAATTCAATACATCCCTTTAAAAATAGAGGAAGGTCACTCGGAATTGCAACTTGTCTCCCCCCATATTTCTTCATTACTCATGGGCTCTTATCCTTCCCCTCGTATGTTTTCAATTTACCATTTCATCGACTGCAACTTGCCATGTTCATCAGTTTGTGAAAAAATTAAACTTCATACTTAATATTATTACTTTTTTTATAAATATAATGATAAGTTAAAGGCTGTACATACAAATGAATAATTTGGAAATCTCAAGATTGTCACAACTTTGAGACTTGATACCAACAAAAAAAATGAATTTAAAGACTCGTGTACAATGTTTATTAAAGATGGCATACTGGTAACACCAGCACACTTCTTAGCTCCAGCCGGACCCAGAAATTTTGCTCAGTGGGGTCAATTTTTTACATTGAAATACGAAATAAAGATTCAAATTTTAAGAAAATTATTACATGCTTCTAGAGTAAGAACTTCTTATTCCTAAAGCAATCATGAACAGCCCCCCTTCCCTTCCCTAACTAGTAAATTCTAGCTACTTAAGCTATTAATGGTTAGTCTAACTAGTATAATTGGTACAAAAAAAATTCTTGTATTCTAATCTAGTTGTTAGTCATCTATCAGTTAAGGCTTATGGCATGTCCTAAGTTGTCTTCTTTTCCTAAACTTTTGTTAACCTAAATACTGACTTCCTAAAGACCCAAATAATATATAATTATTCTTGAATTTTTCATTCAAAAAAGTTTAAGGATAGTGAATGAAATTATGATAAAGTCAACTTTTAAAGTAGTCGTATCTCCTAAAAAATGTTATATAAATTATTCTTAAACCAAAAAACGATTCTCACATAAAAGGAAATATATTAGCGTAGGCACAGACACAATTTATCGTAGTTAAAATATTACGTATATACCATTATTCCTCTCTCTTTTTTAACTAAAAAGGATATTTCAAATATCAGCATCAAAAGTGGTGGTAATTGTACATTTAGTAATATAAATAGAAAATTTTGAAAATATTGTGGAGCCCCCAATTCAAGATTGGGGGCAAGTATCTCCATGGGGGGTGGGGGTGGGCTCCACAATATTTCCAAAATTTTCTATTTATATTACTAAATGTACAATTACCACCACTTTTGATGCTGATATTTGAAATATCCTTTTTAGTTAAAAAAGAGAGAGGAATAATGGTATATACGTAATATTTTAACTACGATAAATTGTGTCTGTGCCTACGCTAATATATTTCCTTTTATGTGAGAATCGTTTTTTGGTTTAAGAATAATTTATATAACATTTTTTAGGAGATACGACTACTTTAAAAGTTGACTTTATCATAATTTCATTCACTATCCTTAAACTTTTTTGAATGAAAAATTCAAGATTGGAGCCCCCAATTTTGGCTCAAGTATAACCAAGAGGATAATTAGATTTTTGATACCAATTCAAGATTCATCGTTTAGCCGAATGTGCAATGAGAGAAAGAAAATAATTAATTCAATAAAAAAAAAATAAAATCCAAGAAGTATCTCCGTTCTCTACTCAAACATCACTTTGCGCCAGTGTTTTAAAACCACACCCCGCCTCTCGGGTTGACCCGGGTCAACCCTGACTCCTTCTCTCTGAGGGTTGGGGTCACAAGTTGGACACTATATGCATATCGACCCCTCCGCCCCCCAAAATCCGGTCGGGTTTCAGTGACTCCCGGGTCGGAAGGGTCAAAGAGGGTCACTGCATTTTTTTTTCCTTTAAATAATAAATCCTTGAAACAACATCGTTTTATTAAAAAAAATAAAATAAAAATGTTTGCAAACCTAAATCTAATTGTTCTCTTCTCTCCTAGCGACCTAGACGTCTTCAATCTTCACCTCATTGTTGTGAATCTTCTAGAAAAGGTAAGAATTTTATCCATTCAAATGAAATCTTTACGATCGTCGATGGAAAACAAAAACTCATTCTTACTTCCTTTAAATTTTTCTTTATCAGGGACCTTCTAATACTTTAATTAGGTTGTCTAATATTGACTTGTGGTTGTAATTAGTGAACTATGTTAAGTATATTTTGAATCTTTGATGATTGATGGTTTATTTTTTAATATTTTCATATAGAATATATATATATATATATATATATATATATTTTTATTTATATTTTTTTAATATATAAAACCGGGTCAGCGTAGTGACCTCGTGATCCCCCAATTAAACTCGTGACCCCTAAACCTTGACCTCGGCCGGGTCGATGGCCGGACCAAATTTTTAAACCCTACATTGCCCTCGAGCACAGCCTTAAAGTAGCTCTTTATTGAAACGAATGGTATATTAACCCTTATCTAAGGTGAAGTTAATTTCCCACCGAGGATTAAGCGCAATTTTTTTTATCTCTAGCCCTAAAATAACTTTTGAAGAATCAAACCTGAGACCCAGTCCTTGGACACACTTTATAAAGCAAGTGTACCACCCTTGGGAATTTAATTCCATAAATTTTCAATTGAAAAGCGTTGCATACATTTCATTTTGAAAATAAGAAGAGGAAAATTACTAAATAAAAGCATAAGTTTGGGAAGAATTTGAAAATTTGAGCAAATAGCACTACTCAAATACAGTTGTCTTAAAACTGGGAAAAGTACCAAGAACTAACATGCCAAAATAAAATAAAAAACATGCCAAATCCACAAATCTTTGCAGAGGGTTTAACCAAATTGCAAGACATGGTAACTAATTTGCAAAATTTCAATAGTGTAAAGACCGGACCATCTGATATCAGATCTATAATGTTATAACAGAAGCATCATTAATTATTTAATTTCGGTCTCGAGTGTAAATAACAGTAAGAAATATAAGTTAAAATAAAAACAAATGGGAATCTGGATACATCAAAATTTGCTTTCAAGCACAATTAGATTTTATCTTGATTTGCATTTCTCTATAGCCATTTGGCACTTATCTGAAAATCAATATATAACAAGCCACTATAAAACTTTGAAAAAAGTAAATTCTCAAATCAATCTAAAACTTGAGAGAACACGAATCAATACCTATGTAGAGATGGCCAGCGCAAGCTTCCATGGCTTTGTTCCTCCTATTTTTTGTTTAATTTCACTATGTTGAAGCCTAAAATAAATTAAATATTCCTCATCACACTTCACTTTCACTCTGGGCATGAGAAGAGAGTAAGCCAAAGGATAACTCTGTTAACCTAGGAGAGATTCAACATTTCTGACAGTTTATTGTAATCCCAGAAATGCATGTTCTGGGACATGAAAATGGCACCAACAGCAAGTGCAACGGAAACAAATGCCATGCTCTTCATACACCCATGACCATGTGACAATCGCCCCAAAATGACTTTGCAGTACTTGTCTGCATCCTTCAATAATGCAAGGCGAGCACCATCATCCTCCTTAGCCAAGGCCTTTTCATTCTATAAAGACAAATTAAGTGAGAAAAGACATGATTTTTTCTTTCCAGTTGCAAATATAGTAAAAATAGGCTCAGGATAAGATGCATCCCCTACAATGACATATCTGGAAGAAAGAAAAAATCTCCTAAGATAACATCATTATTTAGATTTTAGACTGACTGGCCTAAGAATTAAGAGAATATGCCATAGAAAGGCTAATTAGAAAATGTCGCCAGAGATTAACCAGCTTAATCACATTAAATTGTTGCTCATAATTAACCTCATTTTGTCAATACCTACAAGAGCAATTTGTAAAATAGACAAAGCTTCAATGTGCATGCTGACAGTGTTCAAGTTTACATGAAATGCAGGATACAGTTAGAAAGGTATCATGCAACTGTATTTACTAAAAATGAAAATAGTTTACCATTTGACTGAAGCTCTTAAGAGTTTCCCTCAAAGGATCAGGAGTAGGATGTTTATCAAAGTGTTCCCTCCATTCATCACAAAGCTTTCGCAATACAACGATACTTGCTTCAAGGTTATCCGTGTAAAGCAAATCCTGTTTCCAAGCATTCAATACAAATTCGTGTTAATAAGTAGGAAAAAAGCCACTAGGGAAAAAAGTAGGAAACAAATGAAAAAGTAATTGTTAAATATTACTCTCTTGTACTCACCCATTGCTTGTAACATTCAGGGTTCTGAGTCAAACACCAAATAAAAATGTCACTTGCCTCCTTTGATAGGCCAGGATTGGCTGCAAAAGATTCAAGCATTTAAGTTTTCACACTAAAGTACAAAACCAACTTCTTCAATTCTCAATTATAAGCACTTGAGAGACAGCACATGCTGCAAATAAGTAATTGACATGTGCAAAAGAAGAGGTAAAAAAAGACGACAATCTAAAGTAACTCGACATCACCTTCTCCTGCAGCTTTGATTGCAAAGCTGAACATCTGTTGTGCAAGTTGCTTTGTTGCTTTACTTCCTGGGGACCCCGCAAGGGCTACCTCTTTTAATGTTGGATAAACAGCTTCAAATCTCTCAGTGGCCTTAACAAAATAAACAAATAAAAATACCAGAAGAGTGACACAGCTAATAGCCAATGATTATAATGCACGTCATTGGAAAACAGACAAGATTCTGTACAAAAAATCTACCTTGACCCGAGCTGAAGGAAGAGGGAAAGTAACTCTCAATAGAGAGTCAAGAGCCAATGGGGGCACAACACGCTCCCCCTTTCTGACTGCCCCATTTAGCAAGATAGGTCGAGCTTTAGGAAATGTGATAATTCTGTTTCAGAAAAGAAAGGATGGAAAGGAGCTAATTCATTAAAGGCAAGAAGGAGCAGCTAGGAACTGTGCACTAATTACAATAAATAAATCAGCAAAAATTAGTGTTGAATCACAAAGGTTTCCTCACCTCTCAACCAATTGCAATATCAAGTCTCTTGACTGTGGATTACAACCAGACTTCTCTTTCAGCATGGGCAAAAGAAGGGATACCCACAAGTACAACCCCACAATTAGATCTCCCTGAGAAGCCTACACAAATTTAAATCCAGTTAAAAATCCATATAAACAATTCATGTGTGTTTGTGTTCGGTATGGAGACACTAAATCATGTTGAAAACAATCACCTGTGTAATCACCCAAATAGTGAAAGGGAGTTTATCCTGTCCTTGATATTTATTACTCTCCTTTAATATGGACAATAAACTAATCATGACATCAGGTTTCCGTCGAAGCACCATTGCTAACACCACAAATATGGCAACCTGCAGTCCAAATGATACACAATATTCATATCAAATACTCACTCAATTATATGTTATAGGCATATAGCTCATATGCAACATGTCATTAAAACATTAAATAAACATTACAAGCTTTTTGACTGATAATTCAATGAATTTATCCACATGAAATCAAATTTGGGGGTCATGTGGCAATCATAAAAAAGTAGTACAAAAAATCAAATTTCACTGAAAGAAGTCAGACAAGAGTCAAGTTGATTCTAGAATACCAAGAAGTTTACTAAAAGGCCATACTTTACAAAATTTCACATTGGTGATAAAAGTGCATTTTTCCTTATTGATATCTGGCTACATTTCCGGAAAATCCAATGCACATCCATTCAAAATTGAGGATCAAGCTCTTGTAGATTTCCGTCCTAGGAAGCACATATACTCCACCGACATCCAAACTTGGTTCTCCCTGCCTCTAACATGTATCCTTGCCATACCTTAATGCAATTCAGTCTCATAGAACACATAAAATGATAGCCCCAATTTCATGTTGTTTGACAAGTTAGTCAACCACAAGTGACTATTGCTAACAAAGCTAAGGAATAAATCAGAAATTTCCAGGATCTAAGACAAGGCCTTAAAAATGGTTATTTTGTTTCGATTATTGCTATATCTCAATAAATAGGAAACCAATGTAGTAAAGAAACTATGACAAAACTCAAAATTGAATAGCAGTCAGGTATAAAATTCTAAAGTTAAAGAATAAATTAAAAACTCCTAGAAAACTAATATCATCATTCAGAAAAAGTACCCAATACCAATGACATCAGGCACGGCTAGAAGAAGAACATACAACCATGCCTTATCCCACTAGGTGGGGTCAGCTATGTGGGTTAACCGAGGAAACTATGTACCTTCTCTCACACATAAAGATTCATGCCCCATATGGAGACACAAAGCGACCAAGATGCAAATTTTTCTTTGAGCAAAAAAACAAATAAAAATATAGGAATGTTTTAAGCAATGTAACATCCTTAAAGACCTACGTCAAGTTGTGCAGCATGATATGAATTCAAAAGGTACCTGAGATTTCGGTGATGATTGCTGGACCACCTTTTTAGATCCCTTAACAACTCCCTGATGACTGGCAAGGTCTGTAAGAATGCTGTCGAATGACCATAGCACAAAAGACCCAAGCGCTTCAGATGATCGATGACCAATCCAGTCAGTTGATATTTTGTAAACATCCTCAGATATATGCAAAAGAGGGATCTGTTAGGAAAAGTAAACAGATCAGAAACACTAATTAAAATTACTTATCACGCATAACCTGCATCTTAACCATCAAAAATAACAATGACCATACAACAGAGAATTGCAAAAATCTTGTAACTCACAGGATTCAGCTACATTTTCCAACGAACAATTTAAAAGGTCTAATTACTCATGCATTCCAAAATTCTATACCATGCTATATGTCATTCGCATCACAAAAAGGTCTAATTTTTTCCCTTCAAAACAATGCTGGCACTCTACAATTGCAATCAAATCTTAATCTGAATTATACTTTTTCAGGAGAGAGAGAGAGAGAGAGAGAGAGAGAGAGAAACAAAAAGATGAAGAGAAACAACTCACATCAACAATCTTTGCAACAGTGGACTCTTTGAACGTCTTAAACCACGGGAATTGAGCCCCACCAACAGACGAGAACGCACGACCAAAGTAATCAGCAAATCTCATCAGCTGAATATCTTGCTGCGATTCATACGAAGCCTACGCACACGCGATTCAATTTTTTCAAATTCAATGAACACAACAAGTTAGCGAATCGCAATCATAGCAGATCAATCTCAAAATCGAAATCGAATATCAGCACTCACGGTGATTTCAGCGAGAAACGCAGCGAGATCATCGGAATTGATTTTGGAAGCGGCCTCCGCCACCGTCACCTTAGGCTTCTTCTGCTTCACCTTCTTCACCTTCGTAGAACCATTCTGAACAGCTTCCGTCGCCGGTTCCACATCACTGTCGTCTTCCTCGTCGGAATGCCGCTTCGATCTGCTCGGAGCGGGGTCCACCGATTCGGCGGCGGCGATCTGAGCCTCCTGGAGACGGCGGCGGCGCTCCTCGGAATGTTGTTCGATGGAGCGGAAGACGTCGGAGGAGGAATTGACGGCGCCGTTGTTGGCGGCGGAATTATCGTCGGCGAGGGGCTGCTTGGAAGAGGAATTGTTACGGTTGCGCTTGTGATACGACACCGTTTGCCATTCGTTATGGTTTTTATTGTTTTTGTTGTTGTTTAGTATTTGGAGGGTCCTTCTTCTATGAGCTTCTTCATCTTCTTCTTGCTCCCTGAGAATGGCTTGGATTAGAGCTGAATTCTCGTCCATGTTTTCAATCAACGCACTCTCTGTCTCTCTCTCTGAAGCTTCTTTTTGTTTATGATTCAGAAGAAGATGATGATCAAAAACCGTGTTTTTTAAAGAGAGAGAGAGAGAGAGAGATAGAAAGGATTATTAAGAAGAAGAAGAAGACGACGATGACAGAGAAAGATATGAGTCTCTCTCTCTCTGTATTGTGTTAAATTGGACACGTGGGTGTTTGGTTTCTACTTTTCGAGTTTGACATCGTTTCATAAATCAATTACGATAATGACTTTATCCGTTTTTTATTATCCTCAACTGCAATTTGATTTGGAATATAGATTTAGAGTTGGATTTGGACTTGGACTTGGATCATTATCTTTTATTTATTTAAATGTCTTTTCTTTGGGAAATGCAAACACTTGCTTTGAGTTCACAGTTTCTTTGGATTTGTGCGCCCGGTTTCAAACTCTGCTTTAACATAAAATGTCAAATATGTCTTCTTCTATTTTTTTTTATATAGATAAATTATTTACATCAAATCTAAAATAATATTATTTAAAAACGAAAATTAATATATTTTTGTAATTATAATTTCTTTCGAGATTATAATAATTTTTTTTATTATTATTTTTTAATCTTTCAACCTAAAATAATGTTATTTTTAGAGTAAATATAGATAATTTATCTATATTTACTATAAAAACATTAAAATTTTAAATATATATTTGCCGATTTTCACTTTGATGTGATTTTTAAAAACACGGTAGATTAAATGTTGATAAATATTTTTAGAGCATATTATATACTTTTTTTATTATTTAAAAAAATCTTACACATAAGCTTAAAAGATATGCATAAAATAAGAAACTGATCAATCTGTAAAATCAAAGTCAAATATAATTAATGATTTCCATAATCAGTTAGAATCAAAATCAGATATTATTAATACGACGAGATGTATTTTTACGTTTTTATTTTTAATTAAAATAAAAAACTAATTTCTGTATTAGGTTGACAATATTACATAAGCTTTAGTATAAAGTATTTTAAAAAATTCTAAACATAGATAAGTTCACTTTAAATATGGAGAAAACTTCAAAAAAAAATCGTATGAGTTTTCTTAATTATCACTTATCTCTCTCGTAACATTTTTGAATAATTTACACCCTTATTTAGAATTTTTTTATCACTTAATTTAGCGGCTCTTTCCAAAAGACGCGAATGCAAATAAAAAATATCTCCCGGATAAGCTTCGCGATCTTCGTAATAGAAGAGACATTTGGAGATAAGCATGTGCTTGTTTGGAGAGATCATCATAAATGATTAAAGTGTGGCGTTCCCGGTACATAAAATATTCAGCCAAAGCTGCTACTGTATAAGGGGCGAGATATTGTAATGTGGCTGGAGAATCCGTTGTTTCGGCTACCACAATAGTGTATTCCGTTGCTCCTGTTTCTTGTAAAGTAGTCACCACTTGAGCCACAGATGATGCCTTTTAGTGCAAATTCCAATTTGAGTATCAAATTCTATTTATTCCTCTCTTTTATAATAGGTATTTTGTACACGGAGTTGAGTAAAATTTCATGTGATTCAGTAAAAAGAATAGAAATTCCATTTTTGCTAAATCTATTCATGTGATTCGATGAAGAATAATAGCAAATCATGATATATTTTCTATATAATAAATGAGGAAAGTAAAGCTAACGCAACGGTAGTATTTATATCATTTTTGGGTGCAGCTAACTCCCCATTAGGTAATTGTATGATTAAGAGCCCCTGACCAATTAGAAACAAAAGTAAATAGAAACATAGTTCCAATAAATGGAACCCACAGACCATATTCTTCGCCAATCTGAGTTTTACTCACATCTCGAATGAATTCAAGGACATATTCAAAGAAATTCTGACTGAAAGTGGGAATGGTTTGTCGATTTCGAACAACTAGAATGGCTGAAACCCAATTTCTACAGTGATGAATATAAGCGCAATTGAAATTTCTGGGGAGTTATACATTTGTGTATTGATAAGACCGTTCACTATTTCTTGAAGCTCAATCTCCCCCCCGGATGAACCATATAGCCAAGAGAAACCATGAACCAGAATAGAAGAGCTTGCCCCACCCATTAGTAAATATTTCGTAGTAGCCTCATTAGAATGTATATCTTTCTTGGTATATCCAGATAGTAGATAGGAACATAAACTGAAACATTCTGGAGCTATATTTTATATGACTTATTACTACCCCTTTATTTGAGGGCATGGATCGAGGGTTTTTTTTTTACTCGCATGCTAGATACTGCATCTAGATATATTTATATATAGATATACAGATAGAAAACTAGACCAAAAAATTCACATCTGATATCTTTACCATACATAGATAGAGAATAAGGATATTATAGATATGGTCATGTTCTATTCAATGGAATAAAGATAAAATAGAAATTATCTTTTGGAGAGGTGGCTGAGTGGTTGATAACTCCGGTCTTGAAAATCGGTATAGTTCAAAACAAAGAACTATCGAGGGTTCGAATCCCTCTCTCTCCTTTTACTCGGCGAATGTATTTTTTTTTATCGGTTTTGGTTGGCTCGGCTAAAAATAAAAAGAACTAAAGACTTATTTTTGTATTGAAAAGCTAGTTAGTCGGTTTTTGTGAATCTAATTCATAAAAATTCTGTCCAATAAAATGGACGAATTATAAATCTCCAAAATAATAGATAGAAAGATCGCAAATAGCGCCATTGCAACACCCATCAAAGGAGTAGTCCCCCACCCCGGAGCGACTTATCATGGATTAGTAACTGCATTCAATCTCTAAAAAAATCCCAATTGTTTCCATTTTTTTCTTTTGGAATGGAATATTTACAGAATCACCATGAATATGACCAACCCTTATCCATGGTATTTCAAGAAGATTCCTCTTTCTTATTTTCTAAGTTAAGCAAGTCCCCGAGAGGGTTTAGTGGATCCATGATTTATGTTTCGTCTTTCGTTTCCTTTTCCTTTTCGTTTGTTTCGATTAGGGTTGGAAAAAATAAGCCAACATGTCTGGTTGGCTCATAACCCGCCAAAAATGAACCGGGTTGGGTTGGCAAAAATGAGCTGCCAACCCGGCTCGTTTCAACCCGTGAAAAAATGAGCCAACCCACGGGTCAAACGAGCCAGCTCGCGGGGTAAGTTTTTTATTTTATAAAAATTACAAAATATAATATACAAAATTGGACAAAACCCACACTTGTTATCATCATTTTTCTTCTTTCTCTAAACCTAAGTCCCTAATCTTCTCACATCCTTGCCATTTTTATATTGTTAGGCTGTGCGGACTCTATTTGGTTCAAATATCTTACCCACTTGGTATCAAGTGGTTTTGATTGTTTCTAGATGTTGATGCAAATTTGTTGTGAAGAAAATTTGAAACTAAAATATTTTACTTTTATTTCTCATTTTGTAACCCTTTGTTTAAGCTAATAGAAGCCACATAGCTGGTGCATTTAAATAGGCTGAAAATGAGCCAACCCGCGAGCCAATTGTTGAGCCAACCCTAACCCAACTCGGGTCAGGTTGGATTTTCTGGCTCGTTTTTTTTCAAGCCAACCCTAACCCGGCTCATTTTTTTCTGGTTGAATGCGGGTTGGGCCGGGTTAGCCCGTTTTGCCAACCCTAGTTTCTATATATATATATATATATATATATATATATATATATATATATATAGATCAATTTCTATTCTTTTTCTATGGATTTTTTCTGATTGAGAACGATCTTCTACGCAAACGCCCTTTCACCCTCACATAGAATTCAACGAAAATAAATATGATAAATTCATATCAAATTGAATTATTTATTTATATTGTTAGTTATAAAGATTTCTTATTGGCGAGCTACGACAATAGCACCTATCAAAGATGATAAAAGAATTATTGAAACGAGCTCAAATGGAAGGAAAAAACAAGTAGCTGGTAAATTAGAATTGGCACAATTCGCAGAATTAGAAGCTTTTGCGCAGTTCGCTTCTGATCTCGATAAAGCTACTCAAAATCAATTGGCAAGAGGTCAACGATTGCGCGAGTTGCTAAAACAATCCCAAGCAGCTCCTCTCGCTGTGGAAGAACAGATAATAACTATTTATATCGGAACGAATGGTTATCTTGATTCATTAGAAATTGGATAGGTAACTTATGGGGTAAATGATAAAAAAATTTAAGTCAGGGGTAAATGATTCAAGTTTTGGGGAGGGGGTAAATGATTATGAAAAAAGTTATAGGGTTTTTTTTGAAGTTTTCCCTTAAATATATTGTTAGATAAAATGAATTTTGTAAAATTAAAATCATTCGAAATTAAGATTACAAATGTTTACTCAAACTGATAAGCATCTCATTCTTCTTAATTGATAACCATTTCAAACTGATTAGTATCTCATAAAACAAAATTGATATGTTTCCAAATGTTAAATATAACTATTGTTTGAGTAAATAATTTCATAACTATTGTTTGCATGCGAGTTGGGTAAATAACTTCATAAACAATGGCATTAATTTGGATCACTCTTCCTAACTCTTGAGCCTGCTTTAAAAAAAAATTATGGGTCCCACGAAAATATTTGTTTATGTTATAAATAAATGATGATAAAATCATTGAGAGGGGATAATCTGTGTTAGAAAAATCACTTCCACACTGCATACAGTTTCATAAAGTACAAAAATTGAAACATGCAATAACTCAAAATTAAAATGTACCATACAAAATTATATATGTGAATGTAACAAGAAAAAATCTAAGTCCAGTGTTAGACATTGTCTCCATAAGACAATATTGTCCTCTTTATTGTAACATCCCGAGCGTTGTCGAGGGTGGAGAGTGATCGCCGGTGAGAAAAGACATGGTTCAAAAGGGCACAAACAAGGAGCGACTCTTGATAGGCTTCCATCGGACTACACAGTTGGGGATAGCTTATAAGAATTTATTGGTACTCCCTATACTAACAAGATGCATCTACTTTTCGATAGCCCATAACAGAAGAACTTCATAGTTAAACGTGCTTAACTTGGAGCAATTATGGGATGGGTGACCTCTTGAGAAGTTTTCCCAAGAAGTATATGAGTAACGATAAATCACGCTAAAAAGTCCCGTGAGATTACCTCTACTCTCGTGGTGACACTTCTACATAGAATAGCCCCATCAAACTCAATTTATGCTTCCACAAGTTTATAGGGAAATTTTTCTTTTTTGAGAAAAGTAACCCCCATAAATTATTGTATTACTGATTAGAATTCTTATTCCTTTATTTTAGGGTCCCTTTTTTCATATTTAGGAATTTGAAGTTCTCCTAAAAATTATGTACTCCGAAGAATACATAATTTTAATAGGAGAGGGTTCTTTTGACTCCAGAGTACGATTTTTATGTCTTACTCCTCATCTCAGCCGTTGATGGACGGAAATCCACGATTGTCATTTATAGTGTAATTAATAATTAATTAATTAATATAACTTCCTAAATTATAACCGTTGGATGGACGGAAATCAACGGTTAGGATGAGAAGTAAGACTTATAAATCTTACTCTGGAGTCAAATGATCTCTCCCCATTTTAATATTATAACTATATACTCCATGGATTATATAGTTTGCAGGAGAACATGAAATTCCTGCAACATAAGAGCCTATTGTCCCTTTATTTTAAGTTATATTTAATTTTTAATTTCATAATTTGATCTTAAAATTTGTTTTAAGCTGTGAAAATCAATTCAAGTTTACAACCAGTAACAAAGTTGATTAATTGTGCTTCATATATCAGTTTAAATATCCTAGTATAATATCTTTGGGAGTGGTTTAAAATTTTAATTTCGGAACACGTTCTGAATCGGACTAGTTGCGGAGTGATAAACTATTGAAATATCTCAAAATAATAATAATAATCCTAGTATGAAGAATCAAAACCTCTGCAAGAGATAAATATATAAGTTAATGGTGTATTCTCCATGAGAGATGGTCTAACGAGTGAGTTTTGCTTGCGTATAATTTTCTTTCTTAGAATTCAATTCTTTGTATGTGTATGTGTGATATTTTACATTGGTGGCATGATTCGAATTGTCATGCCATGTTTGGTGATAGGGTGAAGATTTTAGAGAATTTAAATGTTTAACATTTAATGTGCGATAATGGTTTAATTGTCATGTATGAATATTAGTATGGCTAGGAACCGATGCACAACATATTCGAAATGCATGTAAGCTCCAATGTTGTTTTCATCCAGTTCTTTCTATATGATTTTAATGACCAACAAAATTCAGAGTTATGATATATGACTACTCTTAACACTTTTGAAGTTAATTAATAAATTTTTTTACGTGCAGACATAAAAAAATCACGAGAAGGCTGGATAATTGTTAAATATGAAGAGAAAGCATCTATCAAAGTATTCGTCACCTCAGTCAACATTTGAGCAATGTCACATCTAGTCGTAAAGATTGAAAATACCACAAAAGTATTATAAATCTGTAAGATGTTACAAGAGCAAGACTTTTCGTGAATTATGTAAAACACATATCAACATCGCCTCGAGAATTTAATTTAAAATTCTACGACTTAGACCGTATTTGGTATATATTTTAGAATAAGATATGATAATATAAATTTAATAATATAAAATTTAATTAAATTTTAATATTATCCTGTGTTTAACAAGATACTATATAAGATAATATATTGTACAAGATAATATTATTTAGTATTTGGTAATACACTGTATAATATTAGAAAAGATAAAAAAAATATTTTTAATAAAAATATCTTTTAATAAATAATTTATATAAAAAAAATTATATAATATTAACTTTTATAAAAGTCTAGATGTGAGGTCTTACATGTTTGGTGAAATTAGCATTATTCTTCTTTCGGAGGACAAGACAACATTATTCATGTAATTAGCTGTGCCAAACTCCTCCACCTAACTATAGCCGTTTCAAATTCAAATTTCAACACGAAACGCGAAACGTCATTCCATGTGCTTCCTTCTTCATCATGCCAAAAAGAAGAAGAAAGAAAGAGCCTTTCCTTTTTCTGTCTCACCTTTTCCAGTTTTCAAAAAGCTTATTCTTCGAATGAAGGATTATTGGGCATTAGTGCATACACCGTTGAAGATTCTCTCTCACACTGTAACTTCACTCTCGAACCCAGAACGCTCCACGTTTCGGTCTTTATCTTATCACCATCATCGTCTAGGTTTCTTCAACATTGAGAAATTAGCTCTAACACACACCATCACACAGTGATTAAGGTGTTAGGTGGAGTCTTTTTAATGATTTATATTAAACTCTAACGCACTCCTCACGCAAGAGCCCCTTGAGCTAGAAACCATGTAAAAAACCACCTCAGTTTAAAACCTTAAGGTGTTAGGTGAAGGTCTTCTAAATGATTTATATTTCGTTCTAACAATGGCAAAGAGAAAGATGAGAACAAATTAACATAATACATTAACTCTTTATAATTAGTTCTAATCTCATTTCTGCACCTGATTAAATTATATATTATTTTAATATATTAAGAGATGCTATTGTATAAGTTTATATTATACGATAGTCACATTAATAATTTAAAATATTATAATATATAATATAAATTTATATTATCAGATCTTATACATTACAATAAACAAAAGAGACCCTTAATTGATCACATTCATGAAGTACACCTCAGCTCAGTGAGAAAAGATCTGGTTGGACGAATTTTTTGCACATTGTTTTATTTAAAATGTTTTTTTTTTCAACAATCGGAGCTATTTTACATTTACAACAACGTTTAAAAAATATTTTTAAGTAAAAATTAGTATTATGACTTTTTATTTATTTATAATTAGTATCTATATATAAGTAATCTAAAAGAGATGTTGTAATAACTAGCCTTTGTAAAAGTGAGATATCCAAGGCTGTAATAGCTACTTTATAAAAGGACTACAACTTTAAAAATCATTGGTTTGGTGATTTGAGATTAATAGAATAGTAAATCCTCTGAGCACCCTTCTCAATCATTTCTTCTACTACCTAACAAAATCTATTTAGCTAAAGTTGTCACGGACTATCTATTGCTAAACACATACTCAAAACTTAGGTAACTCAGAGATCGCAAAAAGTGAGCTAACGAGTTGGGTGTCACTTGATGAGGTATGCTGTGTTCGAGTGTAAATAGGTTAGACTAGGTTAGACTTTGATTTAAATTGGTTAAGTTTGTGTAAAAAATATTGAGTATGGCCTAGCCTATTAAATTGTGTAGGCACCAAACTATAAGTCTGACATGATCTATATTTAAAAAATAAAAGTCTTGACCTAGGCCTTTTAGCCTGTTTAAGCCTATTAAACATTCAACTATAGACCCGACATGTACAAAAAAGTCTGTGGCCTATTTTCTAAATAGGTTTTTTTAAAAGTCTAGGCCTATTCTATTTTACTATTTATAATAAGCAAAGTCTAACCTAATATAGACTAGATCGTAGGCCCCTGTAGGCTGACCTAACTCATTTACACCCCTAGTTCTAGCCCAAGTATGTTGATTTGAATTTTCAATTTTGTGCCCAACATAATATGCTTATCCAAGACCATATTTCTTTTCTTTTTATGAACGTAACAAAAATTAGGCAACATTTTCATAACGAAAAATTTAATCTTTAAAGCGAGAGCCTGTGTACAATCTCTTTTGATGGGTTGAAGAATAACAACTATAACCAACAATTTGCGGATGAAGCCATGGTTGGTTAATTTGACGGTGAAAAAGCGTTAGTCTTTTACTGGTCACACCTTCTCACGAAGTTTCTGTCTGACTTTGGTAGTGCAACATTCACCTAGGAGGCCCTGGAGTTTAATCAGGAACGAACCGAATGTCAACAAGTAGAGATATTCTCCCAATCCATTGCTTTTCAGAGGGTATTGTGAAGTGTCACGCCATTGCTTGGATCCATAGTAAGCAATCCGGTGCTATAAAGATAAGAGGATAAATTTTTTTTTACCAGAAAAATATAATTACTAGGAATATGGTAGGAAAATGAGTTTGGTAGAAAAATTAAAAAAAAAAAATTATTTGGTACGCCAAAATATTACTAGAAAAATTGAATTAAATTTCCTGAATCTATGTTTGATTGAATGTAAAATATTGACAGGATAATAAGTGTAAATTACAAAAACAACACGGGCCGTACAACTGACTTTACACAGCAGGTCATTTTGGTTCATCTCATTTTTCACTTGCCCATTTATTCCAAAATACCACATTGGAAGTGGTATTTTGGAATAGTAATTTTCTTTACAATTTCAACACAAATGTGAATAAGATGGACAACATAGTTTACTAGAATTATTTTTATAAACCTTGTACCAAACATGGTATTTTTTAATAGGGTTCGCTTTTTCTGCAGTTACTGCAGATAAGTTATCTGCAGTAAGTCCAATACGACGTCGTTTTGGAGCGGAAATCATGGTGTATTTGTAATTATGATTTATTTCAGGGTTATAATAGTCTTTATATTTATAATTTTTTAATATTTCAATATCAAAACGACGTTGTTTTGGGAATAATTGCAGATAACTTATCTGCATTAACTGCAGAAATATTTTTCCCTTTTTAATATCCACTCATACTTCTCCATCAATCTAAAAAAAAAAACGTGTACCAAACATCCCTTAAGAGTCAATATTTATCTCAAATTTATAAGGGATATGATATTGTAACAACTAAGTAGTGTTACTATCAATCAATTTCACCGTTAGATAGATTACGTTGATCCAACAATTGTATTTATTTCTATCTTTGATGGTTATGATTACCCATATTAAATATGAGAAATCATAACCATACAAAGATGGAAATAAATATAACCGTTGGATCAACATACTTGATCTAACGGTAAAATTGATTGGTAATAACACTTCTTGATTGTTACAGTATATTTCCCCAATTTATAAAAGGTTTAAATTTTGGGAAATACAACAACAAAGTTACATACATAAGAAGACAGAAGTTTCCGAAGAAAGTGGACTGAGGAGAAAGAAAAATAAACTGGAGGAACTCATCAGTTTATTGTGTCAACCGAAAACTTATTTTTTTATCCTGTAACATTATATACATAAAGCCCTTAAATTTTATGATATTGTAAGAGATAAAAATGTGTTAAACCTAATTTTTCTATTTGTATTTTTTCTTTTTTATGGGCTGACATAAGTTTATATTTGTAGGAGATAACTTTATTTCTTGCAATATGAAAAATTTTAAACTCATTTGTAAAAGATTAATTACATGAATTATTCTGTTAACGCTATTTTATTTGAAACGAAAATAAAAAATAAAAAGTCTTATATTCAATTTTAGTCATTAATTTTTTTTGTATCTAACAACTTACGTAATTAATAAATTAAAATTGTTAAATACAAAGAAATCAAGGATTGAGTTGAAAAATATAGTTTATCCTTGAAATGATGAAATGGCCCCTCAAGTAAATTGTGCTCTACTACTAATTACAGCACAGTCCTGGCCAGAAATGACTTAAAACTAAATAATTTGGCTAACCATTTCCAGCCAGCACTCCCCTTTTGAGTTATCACCTTTGATCGTGCTTCTGTCTTTGGTTGTGATTCCTGTTTTTTGCACAACAAAAATTTCCTCGTCCCATAAGTTCCTATGGATTCCGATGGGCATAGAGCTGTAAAAAAGTTCCACCAACAAACACGAGATATATAACTCTTTATCTTATAATCAC
Organism: Gastrolobium bilobum; assembly: GCF_033153095.1. Taxonomy (NCBI): domain Eukaryota; kingdom Viridiplantae; phylum Streptophyta; class Magnoliopsida; order Fabales; family Fabaceae; genus Gastrolobium; species Gastrolobium bilobum. The sequence goes on along the minus strand of NW_026899990.1, from coordinate 25,697 downwards.
CAGGAACCAAACTTTTTATGCTTTTTCTTTGAGAAACAGTAATACCAAATAGAAAATGATAATATTGCTGACACGAGAAAAGAAAATAAAAATGTGACAGGGCTGACATACAGGTCTAGATTGAGAACGATTATTTTGCCACTTTTTGGCTAAAATTTATCGGATTGCCACGTTAGAGAAAATTTTCGATAAAATGTCCCGTCATCAAACTAGTTGCGTTGTGAAGCGAGATTAGGTAGCATTATATCAGCAAGTTTAAGGCTACGTAATCTTGCTGCACTGTGTAGCGATATTACGTGGCAGGGCCTAATTCGCTGCATTGTGCAGCGTTTTATGTGGTGCCAGTAATAATTTGACACATGGATTAAAGGATGAATAAAAAAATAGCATTTATTTGACATTAAATTGTCTTTATAATTTTTCATATTTCATTTGACACTTCATCGTCTTTATTGTGTATTATACTTTTCAAAAAGAAAATAAAAACAAATCAACATTTATTAAATATTAAATCATCTTTATCATTTTCCTATGGATATTCCATTTGACACTCCATTGTCTTTATTGTGCATTATATTTTAAAAAAAAAAAACAAAAAACAAATGAGCATTTATTGGACATTAAATCGTCTTTATCATTTTCCTATGAATACTCCATTTAGATATTCTTTCGACTTTATAGTGTATTATATTTTCTAAAAAGAAAACAAACAAATAAATCAGCATTTATTGAACATTAAATTGTCTTTTTGGATGAAGATGATTTAAGTGTCCAATAAATGCTGATTTGTTTTTTGTTTTCTTTTTAGAAAATATAATACACACTAGAGACGATGAAGTGTCCAATAAATGCTGATTTGTTTTTTGTTTTCTTTTTAGAAAATATAATACACAATAGAAAAAGATGATTTAATGTTCAATAAATGTTGATTTATTTGTTTATTTTCTTTTTGAAAAATATAATACACAATAAAATCGAAAGAATGTCCAAATGGAGTTTTCATAGGAAAATGATAAGACGATTTAATGTCCAATAAATGCTGATTTTTTTTTTGTTTTCTTTTTGAAAAATATAATACACAATAAAGACAATGCAGTGTCAAATGGAATATCCATGGAAAAATGATAAAGATGATTTAATATTTAATAAATGTTGATTTATTTTTTATTTTCTTTTTGGAAAGTATAATACACAATAAAGACGATGGAGTGTCAAATGAAATATGAAAAATTATAAAGACAATTTAATGTCAAATAAATGCTGATTTTTTTATTCATCCTTTAATCTATGTGTCAAATTATTACTGGCACCATATAAAACGCTGCACAATGTAGCGAATTAGCCCTGCCACGTAATCTCGCTACACAGTGCAGCAAGATTACGTGGCCTTAAACTTGCTGATATGATGCCACATAATCTCGCTGCACAGCTCAGCTAGTTTGATGACGTGACATTTTGGAAAAAAAAAATTCTCAATAAATTTTTGCCAAAAAGATGACGAAATGGTCATTGTCATGGAAAACAATACGCTAACAACTTCATAAATAAAAAGAGACATGAAAACTCACAAGGAAGAAACACAACTCGTTAAAGGATTCCCCTCATTTTTTTTTTCTTTTCTTTTACTTAAACATGCAAATAAGAATCTAGAACCATTGATTCAAGTAGCCAGGAATTGTTCGCTTAATCAAACATTTCAGGTTTTGGGAATGGAATAAATTATATTAGGAGAATTACGTGTAATATATATAAATCAGACGGTACTCAAAACGAATTAAAAATAAAATAAAAAAATACACATGCAAAATAAGGATAAGTAACCATTAATCTCAAAACACTTACAAAGAGCAACTTCGTATAGCGATAGGATATTGTAACAATCAATTAGTATTATTATCAATGTTGCTACCATTCAATTTCACCATTAGATTGATCTATTGATTTAATGATTTTATTTATTTCCATCTTTGTATGGTTATGATTTTTCATATTTAATGGGAAGAAAAATCATAACCATACAAATGTGAAAATAAATATAAAATATTAAATATAAGGAATCATAATCGTACAAAGATGAAAATAAATATAACCGTTGAATCAAACATAAACAATCTAACGGTGAAATTTATTGGTTGTTACAATATTCTATCCCATTCATATATACATCAAAATCAAGTGCAAAAGAAAAAAACATCATTTTCCCATTGAGTAAGCAATCTTACCATCGAACCCTGCATGTGAACTGTAAAGAAAGAAATCAATGGCATCAGACCCCAAAACAGGAAGTCTCCCTTCTCGAGCATAAGATTTCAGAGCTGTCTGAATGACACTAAAAACAAAATCTTTCTCATTCACCACAATCCTTATTGGCCCTGAACTCCCCAGGATGTTGATCGTTATCAAGAACCTGTTGGTATTGTTGTTCCTACTTTTCAGATTCTCTTCATTGCTCCAGCTTTTGCTCTTCTGCAGCAGCACTTTCTCAAACGCACCCTTCTTCGCCATCTCTTAGTCTATTCTCTTTGATACAAAATAAATCATAAAAAACTTAAGGGGTTTAAAGATGGCTAACCATAGAGAGGAAGCAATGGGGAATGTCATGAAAGGAAGAGATATTCCATATTATAAGAAGTGGAATAAATAATGGGAAATGATTGTGTTATGAAGAAAAAATTATCTTCTCTAATCTATCATAATTATGTTATGTAACGACGGTATATATAATTTAATATTAAAGTTGGATATGATATTATTACTACCAAATAATATTATTATAAATGTCACTACCATTTCTTAAGTGTTGATTTTCGTCAATCAACGGTTATTATTTCCACAAATCAAACTCATTAATTAATTATAAATTCGCAATAAATGATAATCATTGATTGACGGAAATCAATGGTAAAGATATGATAATAACATTGATAATAATATTAGTTGGTAGTAACAATATCTTATCTCTATTAAAGTTTTTTTTTCATATATTATCGGTTGTTGTGGTTGAGAAAAAAAAAGTTTTATCATTATAATTATCAGAATAATATTTCTGCGGTTACTGCAGATAAGTTATCTGCATTTATTCTCAAAACGACGTCGTTTTGGGATTGAAAAATTAAATAATTATAATTATAAAGACTATAATAACACTGAAATAAATTAAAATTACAAAAACATCATAATTTTCGCCCCAAAACAACGTCGTATTAGGCTTATTATGGATAATTTATCTGCAGTAACTGCAAAAAAAAAAAAAAAAAAAACTCTATAACTATATACTACTTGTAATATATAATTATAATGGATTGTTGCAGATTTTATGATTGTCCTTATTTATTCAATTGTCCAACTCTGTTCTAATTTGAATCCTTAACTTTTAAAAGTATACTTATTATATTATGTTCTGCTTGGCTATTTTATTTATTTTTGGCATTAAACTGCAATGCATTGATGTGTAGATTTGCTACCTAAGTAGGTGAATTGAATTTTTATTCTTAAATTAATTTTATAGCAATTTTTTTAAGTATATTGGGAGATGGTTTTAGGAGGGGAAGGAAGGAGAATGAAAGGTTTTAGGAAACCTTCCCCTTGTTTGGGAGTTTAAAAAAAGGAGGGGAAGGATTTGAAGATTTTTACTAAACCCTCTAAAATCCCCCTTCTTCCTAAAATTTAAGTTCCTTCATTATCCTCCCATTCCCTTTTTTTGACTCTCAAACAAGAAAAGGGGTACCCTCTAATTTCCTCCCCTTCCTTCCCCTCCCTCCCCCCTTGGAACCCCTTCCTCCCCCTCCCCTCTAAACTCTCAAACAGAGCCTTAGGCTGTGTTTGTGAGTTAGTTTTAGGAGGGGAAGGAAAGGAAATAGAGGATTTTAGTAAGTCATTCCCTTGTTTGTGAGTTTACAAAAAGGAGGGGAAGAGTTTGGAGATTTTCACTAAACCCTCATTCTTCTTAAAATTAAAGTTTCCCCAATTTGGAGGGTTTGAGGGGGAATATATTAAAAATTACTTTTCTACCCTTAGTATTAAAATGTTAAAACTACAAAATTGTGAATCATTTTTAAATGTGATATTATTAGAAAAGTCTCAAATACCGATAGAATTTATTGACGAAAAATATTTTGTCAAAAATAATGATGAAATTTTTAATGAAAATCATATAAGTAAAAATTTTTCCATCAAAACTAAAGACAAAATTAGAGACGGAACCAGATTTTGCCATAATCACTGACATAAATTTTGTACGGAAAAAAATATTCAGTCAAAATTATTGATAGAATCTAAATTCCGTCGAAACTTTTAACGAAAATATTTCCGTACAAAATTTTGATGAAACACATTTTCATCGAAAAGTTTTAACGTAAAACAATTATGTCAAAATAATTTACGGAAATTATTTCCATCAAAATTTGTGACTAAAAATATTTCTGTAAAAAATTTTGACGGAAATTTTTTTTGTCAAAATTCTTTACGAAATCTAAATTTTTCCAAAATATTTCACAAAAAAACATATTCATTAAAATTTTTGACGCAAAATATTTCTATCAAAATTTTCAATGAAAAACATGTTATCGAAAATTGTTAACGAAAAAAAATTTCATCAAAATTTAAATTCCGCCGAAAGTTTTCAACGGAAATATTTTCGTTAAACTTTTTGGCAAAAAAAATTTCTGTCAAAATTTTTAACGAAACACATTTCCATCGAAAATTTTCAACGGAAAATATTTTCCTCAAGTTTTTTGATAAAAAATATTTCCATCAAAATTTTCAACGGAACGTATTTCTGTCAAAACATTTTGATTGAAAATGTTTTCGTAAAAATTTTTGACGGAAAATATTTCGACAAAAAATTTTGACGAAAAAAGTATTCTGTCAAAATTCTTTACAGAATCTAAATTTCGTCGAAAGATTCGAATAAAACATTTCCCTCAAAATGTCTATCAAAACAATTTCTGTTGAAATTTTTGTCAAAACACATTTCTATCAAAATTTTGAACGAAAAACGTTCTGTCAAAATTTTTGACAGAATTCTTTTTTCATTTAAAACATTTGATGGAAACTAAATTTCGTCCGAAATTTCGACAGAAAATTTATTTTTGTAAAAATTTTCATCGGTTGAAAAATTTCGTCGCTTTTCGACGAAAAGTATTCAGACGAAAAAAATAATTTTGTGATAAAATTTTCATCATTTGCAACGTAGAAATTTCATTGAAAATATGATCTTTTTTGGTGTTGTGAAAAGTACATACAAATGTTAAAAATTTTAAATTTAATTTAATTTGTAAAATATAATAATTATATTAATTTAAAAAAGGGTAAAATGATAAAAATAACTCATTAACCCTCAATTTTTCTCATTTACCATTTTTTTAACTCTCAAACAAGGGAAGAGAATACCCTTCAATTTTCTTCCCTTCCTCCCCCTCCCTCTCCCTTGGATCTTTTACCCTCCCCTCCAAACTCCCAAACAAAGCCTTAATGACGAACTGTTTATAATATTATTTTTAAATGCTTGATTTATCATTTCACATATATAAAAATGCTTCTAAATTTATGTAGATTTTTATCATAACTTCCACCACATTGCGCACATAAAAAACAAAAACAAAAAAATAGGCCAAATTAATTTTAGAGAGACCAGGGATTTCCTTCTGCTTCAATTTCTATTATTAAAATAATCCAAATATTAAATTTTTATAATAGCTAGATCAAAATACACCTAAAAAACTCTAACCATAATTAATTACAATTCAGTTAGTATTAAAAATCTTAAAAATAATAAAAAATTAAAATAAAATCAGTCCTAATGAGTAAAGGAAAATTTAACAAATGAAAATTTGGCAATCAATTAAATTTAAAATAATCACAAATCCTAATCCTTATAATATGCTTGCTTCCTTAAACATGCGGATTATGCTTAATGGCACATATATTTGATTGGGCCAGATTTTTTAATTTAGCTCATTGAATATTTGGGTAGTATGTATCCCCCTAACGTTGTCCGATTATTTTCATCAATTTTAAAAATTTAAAATATATTAAAAAAAAGAAATTGATAAAGTAAAATAAAATAAAATTTAAACACTGCATTTGACAAAAATACATTTTAAAATATTAAAAAGCACAAAAAATACTTCTCAACAACAAAATTACGTATATGATGAAAGAAAAATAATAAACAATTATTTCACTCTTAACATTTTAAATTTTATTTTATCATATATAAGATTCAATATCTCATTTCCTTGAGTTGTTATTTTTTTTTGGTATACTGTATGCACATTCAACCTCCTCTGATTACCTTGTCCTCGAAGTACGGCCCTAAATACTAGCTCTTCATTGGAAGAGTGGATGTATTGGACTATGCCTCCAAATGAAGGATAAGACTAATTCCTCAATTTTTTTTCAAGAATTTGCTTTGGTCAGAGTTGAACCCATGATTCAAGTAAACCGAGCTCAATTGCCAACTAAGTTATCTTTGAGGTTATTCAATGAATTGCTTTAAATATAAATAGGGATGAAAATGTGTCAAAAAAAAATATACGCAAGGCATAAAAAAAATTAATTTAGAAAACAATCTATAGACTTACTTTTACGGGATTTGGTATATAGTTTTTCAATTTTATTTATTTTTCCTAATTCTTGATAAATATTGAATATTTCATAGGCTTAAATAAGTTAACAGGTTTAGAATAAATCTTTTAATTTTTTATATAAATTAATTCAGATCTACAATTTAATTTAGATCAGCCTAATAAGTTCAAATTCAATGTATTTTTTATATAAATATGACTAATTTAAAACAAAATTTAATGTGACCCAACTCATTTAAATCCTAAATACAAGAAATCGTTATGGTTGCAGATTTATCTACACAGGCAATTAGTTCATTGTACTTTTGGGAGCTGGTAAAATGTCTCAGTATCGTTGTTCTTTGCAACATCTCCATGCTTAGCCTTTTTAAGTAAGATGGAAATTCAAGTCTGAGTGTTTGACTATTGTCAATGTCAAGAATATAGCTTTGTTAATTTTTTGCACTTGGATTGGATCTTCTGAGAGTGCGTATTCCAAATAGAGGTTTTCTTTGCATTTCAAATTCCCGGAAATTTCACAAACAACCTACATCTGATTTTGCTTTATACTATTTAAAGATTTAAAAAAAAAAATTATTTCGAAATATTATCATCAAATATTATTTAATTATTTTTAACATCATTTTCAAATGGATTGTGATTATTTTTGGTTCAGTTTAATGCGAAGCCATTTATTTTCCTACCATCTAAAATAAATGAACACAACAATAAGAGATAATTTCAGTTTTATTATCAAATTTTAAATATAGTTATTAAAAATATCTTACAAATTGATTGGGGAAACTGGAAAGAGAGTCCCAAACAGAAACAGACCATTAAAAATAAAATCCAAGCGATGAGTTTGAAGCATTGACAAGATTAATTAGGGATGCTACTCTCGTTGAGTAGTTCTCTCATGTTATATAGAGAAAGCACGTGAGATTTATCATTAAAAGATAAAAAAAGAAAAAGAAAAAAAGTAAATGACATATTCAAATTGAGATGACAAAAGATAATTATCTGATATAAATGAGAATAGTATTTTTCTATCCGTAATGAAGTTTTGCCTATAAAACAACGAACTTATCAGGGGGGGGAAAAAAAAGCGTGACACGGTTAATGGTAATGCAAATTAAACTGGGCCTAGCATTGGGCCGATAGCTAAATATCTTGGCCCGAAACACCTTCGGTGACGTCATCCAAATTTTCGATCCAAAACCCTCGAGAAACCTTGCTTTGTGTGTTTTGCAGCATCTCCTCTCAAGTTGAAGAGCAATGGCGTGCGTTGTTCCTCCAAGGAAGAAGAAGAAGGGGCAATACGGCGTCGCAGAGCTGAAAACCCTAGGGAAGGAGCTTCTGTCATCAGCATCGCACATCAACAACCTCCCTCTTCTCCTCACGTTCGTTTCCCCTTCTTCTCCACCTCACCATGTCCTCGAATCTCTCCTCTCACTCCACTCCTTTTTCCTCCCTCTCCTCCCTCAGCTCCCTTCCTCCGCCGCCACCGCCGCATCCTCCTCCTCCTCCACCGACGTCGACCAGTCCCAATTGATTTACCTCACATGGCTCCGTTCCAAGTTCGACGAGTTCGTCAAGTCCCTCATCTACGTTCTCGTTTCGCCGCAATCCGATGAAACTCTCAAGGAACTCGTGTTGGACACGGTAATGGAGTTTGTGAAGGTGGCCAATGGGGGAAACTTCCACTCTGCTATATATCACAGGCTTCTCCATTGTATCGTGAGTTATACCAGCTGTTTTTTTTTCCTTGTGCCAATTTTTATTTTAAAAGAACTTTGTCGCTCTGATTTCTTTGATTTTGAATTGACACTATCAGGTTCACTCTACTAGTCCTGCTGAAGTTTTGGTGGATTTACTTGCATCTAAGTATTTCAAGTATATTGATGTCCGGTATGGTTATCATGCTGCCACTGTTTTTCTATGCGTACTATTTTTTCATTTCATTTGTTTTATATGGTTCTTTGCTCAGTAAATATACATTTTGGTTTTAAATACTGATTTTACTTTGTTTTTGGTGTTGAATACATAACTCATTTCAATTATGGGGCTTAAGCTAGTTTACTGAATTATAATGTTACTTGGTGCAGTTATTTTACATTCATAAGCCTAAAAAAGCTCGCTAGAACTTTGGAGGGAAAAGATACCTCAGGTGCTTTTCTTCCTTTGCTTACTTCTCCTATTCTTCCATTTTTTCTTTAGTACACTATTCTTCCAACTTTTAACGTGAAAGATTGTGAATTGGAGATTTATGCGTTATTTTCAATTTCCAACTATTTGGGTATTATCCATTTGATAACACATTTACTTATCCTTGTTAGATGATACAATTGCAAGTGGAGATGGCACCGACGAAAGTCAATTGAGCTCAAAGTTAGTAAGACTTATAGTCACTGTTTCAAGCTACTTCTATTCTTTTCCATTTCCTCCCTTTTGTCAAGAGATGTGGATCAACAAAGCTGGTTGGCTATCATTAATATCAAAAGATTATGTTCTTTGGTCATAAACCGTGCCTTTTCGTAGTGGTTATCTATTTTTTAATTTGTATATTGGATGTTTTAATTACAAAAATGACATGCCATATCCCATAACATGCTATAAGCATATATATATATTTTTGCAACTCAATGTTGTCTAGTTCAAGTTAAAATTTTAACTTTTTTCTGCCAGGAAGACTTAGTCCTAGTCATGAAACTTGGAGATGTATGAATCTACTTAAAATAACCAAATACTGATTTGTTTCTATTGATAACTTGAAAATGTACTCTTTTGCAGTATGGAGGGTGTCATCCGCAATTTTTATTACACTATATCACATGTCCCCTCTCTTGAAGACTTGGATAATATATCTGATTTTGAAATGTGGAGCAGATCAGGTGGCTGTTTGCTAATTTATTTTTAGACTAAAAAGTTATATATCATAATGAAGATATCGACTTTGATCCTTTGTAGGCATACATTTTATACATAGATTGAGCTACTTAGTGCTTTCTTCTATTTATTTTCTTAGGACTTCGTATAAAGTACCGTTTGCTCATCCACATGTATGTTTATAATTTGGATTTCTGTCCGTAGAAAGTGATCATAAGCAGCTTTCTGGAGATGTGGATGCTGGTGATAAGCAGCTGAAGCGACATAAGCATAACAATAATGTAAATTATTATTCCATACTCATAGTCATAGCTAAGTTCAATGTTATTTCTAATTTTATTCATTGTTGAGGATACTTATCCTCCAATTTCCTTGTAAATTCTTCTCTTCGTCTTAATGAATTTATTCTTCTCATTAAATCTATTGTAATTGCTTTTCTGCTTTTCACTTTTGCATGTCCATTTATCTTCGTTGTTATGCATATAGGTATTGTCTGCGGCCAAAATTGCCAAGAAGATGAAGTTAAAATTTACTAATGCATGGATTGCGTATCTTAGATTGCCACTTCCTCTTGATTTGTACAAGGAGGTAATCTGCAAGTGTATACTTTCAAAATTAGAAATTACTATAACATTTTATTCTGAAACATGATATGAATGTTTTAACATTTCATAATGCTTGTAACTATGATGGCGTGGTAGTTTTTCTTACATGTATGCCATGTCTTTAGAATTTCGGCTGGCCTGGCCTTCAAATATTGAGTCCTTTTTTTGTGTGTACATGTACATGACTCTGCATAAACAGGAGTCATGATTTAACTTTTTAATATCAGTCCAGAAATGAGGACATCCAACTCCATTTTATTTTAATAGTTATTGATAGCCTTGCCAGTATATTTCTTTCTTAAACCAATAGAAGTCGTGATTCTGGAATCTGGATACTATTGTCTTTTCTGGAATTTAGATGATTTCTAGTTCAATGTAATTGGTCATTCTTGTTGAGTATCAATGCCACATTCTCTTCTAATTTGGAACGTGAAAATCTTAATTAGAGAGAATATGGATCAAATTTGTATTGAAGACAAGTTATATTTGTGAGTCAGATACTTTCAAGCCTGGTAATCACATGATTCGTTACTTTAATTAATTATACCCTTTGATTGGTTTCATTTTATGGATGTAAAATGAGAAGGTGAACGGTAATTGTTATAGTGGTGATTGTAAATATCAATGGCATTCTTGTTTTAATGATCTTGTTTTTTATGAATGGACCTACATTGTTATACTTTTCCAAAGGTCCTTTTTTTTCCTTTTGATTTCCTGAACTTCATGGCTTTTGTTGCAGGTTCTCGTTAACCTTCATCAAGCAGTTATTCCTCATCTGTCTAATCCCATCATGTTAAGGTAAACATCTATGCTACACGAAATTAACATTTTATTTTGATAACTACATGTTGAATCTGACATGTTACTTTATTGTGTGCAGTGATTTCTTAACTAGATCATATGACATTGGTGGCATAGTAAGTGTGATGGCTCTTAGCAGTCTTTATGTCCTAATGACCCAGTATGGATTGGAATACCCAAATTTCTATGAAAAACTTTATGCCCTCTTAGTTCCATCTATCTTCATGGCTAAACATCGAGCAAGGTTTTTCCAGGTAAAGCTTAGTTAATTATTTTTGTCACTTACAAGTAAAAATAACAACAGGGAATAGCAGGATACATAGCATGGGATTAAGGGATCCTGCTGAGCGACACAGGATATCAACGAAAGCTAACTAAAAACTAAAAGGAATAACAATTCACCCTCTAATATTATATAATTATGCAAAACAGCTATATGTTTACACTATTTATAGACCCAATAATCAAACACCATAATAATATAACCCTATTCTATACTGTAATAGGATGATCCAATATAGAATAGAATCCCTAAATAACAAATCATCCCAAATTTTACACCACTCTGCAGATAAGGAAAGGAACACCCTCAAATTAGTCATTGGGTTAACATCATAAATATGCTAAATACAACTCTTTTTCTACCTGGAAGAGGAAAATAACTTGTTCCTACATATCTCATATGGGAAAACCGATGTATTGAACATGATTGAGTGATGATGAAAAGATAACAAATTATCCAACATAAAAAGTATTAAAGTCAATGATTAGAATGCTTTTGTTGTATGCGAATCCTATGCATGTGCTGTTTTCTGACAATATGCAATTTGCTATTTACAGCTTCTTGATTCTTGCCTTAAGTCACCACTTCTTCCAGCTTACCTGGCTGCTTCCTTTGCAAAGAAATTGAGTAGGTTGTTGCTTGCAGTTCCTCCTTCGGGGGCATTGGTCATTACGGCTCTAATTCATAATATTTTGCGTAGACATCCTTCAATCAACTGTTTGGTACACCGGGTAAAAAATACAGTCTTCTTCCATCTGTCTTTTTTTATTTTTGTCTATTATATTAATAACTTTTGGTTTCTGGATTGTATCTTTAGTATTGGTGATGTTATTAAGGATCACATGAAAAAATTACAGGGGAGGGAAAGAGAGCAGTGATCTTGAAATCATAGTCTGTTGGCCACATTATAAGCTTTTCCATTTAGAAAACACTTTATTTCAAGCGTGTTCAGGACTTATTTTTCTATTCATCTTAGTTAGTATTATTGCAGTTCAGTATATGGATGTTAACTGTAGCCTCATTGCCTCTGTGGGGCTTGTGAGCAGGATTATATCTTAACCCATAATGGCTGAGCTGTGTAAAAAATTGATTAGCTGTGACCAAGAACTCAAAATGGACTACGGTGGCCCAGCTTTGAGATTATTTTTGGGCCTTGCTTGAACAAATATATATTCAGTTTTTTTCTCGATTATAACCCTGTGATCAATAATCAAATCTTTATGCCTTTGCACAACACGGGTTGTAAGATAGAACTAGAATACTAAATGAGAATGCAAAACCAAAGAAGGTCAAGGATTGAAAAGGAAAATAATTGTCTGCCTCCTCTTTCCAACTTTTCTCTTGGATTCTTATGTGGTTATTTTCAAAGGTTCGGATGAAGCATCAAAAGTTTCTCTAGCTTCTCTTTTTTACTTCTTGCAGCATTATTATCCCTGTTTACTTCTATTCTTGATTCTCCTTTTCTGCCCTCAGTCATTATTGTTTAATATTTAAACTTTTTCTTCATTATCTTTTTCAAGTTTGTTTTAGTGTTGGTGAATGTCAAACCTTGCCTCCCTAAATCCAAAATCCATAAATTGCTAACACTCAGTTACAGTTAAAATGACATTTCCTTATCCTTCTGTTTGTCAAATATGCTCGTTAGTACACACTAGTAGCAAATTTAAATATTTGCTAATATATTGTTGACAAAAAGAATCTGACTAGACAGTATTGTAGATCCCACATGACATGCTGCTGTGATCTGCAATTTTATGATAGAGCTGTAGTGTAGATGATTGGCATTGTCTGATTTTATGTTTGCCCATTTTTTTTTCTTTTGGGAGAGCCAGGGCCCAGGAGATTGGATTCTTGGTTGAAGGATGGTCTAAGGAAGCTAGGGTTTGAATCTTGGAGTTGCTCCGATACCATGATGATATGAGAAATATAAGGATTGGAAGAGATACTTTCTAAATAAATTACTACTGCCTGATCTCTTTTATATGTTAAGGCTACGAACTCATGAGGATATAAATGCTTTGGGTTCACTTTTTCTCTAGCACTTGTAATTTCAGCACTGTGTTTTGTTAGAGAATAATATAAAACCATTAAAAAGGCCTTCACCCAAAACCTTAAGGTTTTGGGTTGAATTAGTTTTTTAAATGGTATTAGAGCTTCAATGACCATAAGGTCACGAATTCAATCCTTACCGCCCTCCACTTGTGGAATTAAATAAGGATAAGGTAAGAAATTGGGCCTATGCAATATCCACGTTTCAAGCCCAAAGGGTTCTTACGTGAGGGGGTATGATAGAGAATAATATAAACCATTAAGAAGGCCTTCACCCAAAACCTAAGGTTTTGGGTTGAATTGGTTCTTTACATTTCCTTGGTGGACTGAACTTTTTTATTAGCATATAGCTGCTTCTTTTGTTTAATATTTGGAGTGGACTTTGCAGTAGTGGAATTGTACTAGTCAAGAAACTAACTAGGAACCTTTTTTCTTCTCTTTTTTATCCCTTTCTTCTAAAGTTTGGTGTTTGTGATCGCATGTCAAATTGTACAATTTGTTCCTTGTGGGAAAAATGGTAGGATATGTCTGTTGCAGTGTAAAAGATGAACTGCTCTCTTTCTGTTTGGATTGGGCTGATAATTTCTATATATGGGCAGGAAGATGGTGTTGATGAAGGGGAAGATGATCATAGAACAGATGACGGAAATGCTGCAACCTTGGATAATGCCAAGACTGGTGCCCTTCCCTGCCAGAAACCTGGAATTGACCATTTTAACAATGGGGAAACTAATCCTAAGAAGTCAGGCGCTATGAGTAAGCTTCTTTTTGAAGTTATCTGTTGTCCAATCTAACTTAAGTCTATTTTCTGCCCTAAACTAAACCTTCTGAAAGTGAGAAAGCCGCATTGTTGTTTTTGCTCTTATGAATTTCTGTAAATCACACACACACACACACACACACTTGTATTATGTTTCTATTTGGACATAACTTGTAGTTTAAATTGTCAACATAGGCATATCCTGTACTTCTCTTGTCGATGTTTTATTACCATGATTTTCTGCTTGGTTGACCAAGAAAATCTCCGCAGGCTACTCTGAACTTGATGACATTTATACATTGATTTTATAACTTGCATAAATGTATCATATATTATCAAAGTTTGATTGGCAATAGGTCTGAGTTTTGGGTAATGGGTATATCATATAAGGGGAAAATTGCGAATCATGACTGGACCAAATTTATTTTTTATTTTTTTTAAGTCTTCTATATTTGTTTTGCTAATGAAGATCTCTTGGAGCAGGAAGTTCTCTTTGGGAAATTGATACCATTCTTCACCACTACTGTCCGCCTGTCTCACGGCAAGTGTTTTGATCTTGATGTTTGACTCCTAGTTTTCCTTTTCTTCTTTCCCTGTTTTTTATTTCAACTTTTTTTTTTTCTGTTTTTGAATTTTGATAAACTTACTACCTTGAATATCACACGCTTTTGCTTGTGGTTTTAGGTTTGCTTTGTCTCTTGAGAATGATTTGACAGTCAGGGCCAAAACAAGTGAAGTTAATGTTGGTGATTTTAGTGCCGGTTCATATGCAACAATACTTGGAGCAGAGGTGATATAATAATTACTTTCTTGATTTTGTTCCCTTCCCATGATGTGCATAAATTGTTTGTATAATAAGAGGAAGTAGAGAAAGATGGACATATTGCTTATTGCCTTGTATCACCTGGTGACAACTTGCACCATTGCAGATATCACGGAGGGTAAAGCGGGTTCCCCCTGCATTCTACAAAGCAACTCCTACTACTCTGTTTTCAGAGACTGATTTTGCTGGTTGGACTTTCAAATGTGAAGAAACTCCCGAAACGATCGTTGACAATAATGAGAATGCTACTAAAGATTTATCGGAACATAAATGCAGTTCCGTGAAATGACAACGAACGGAATGCCATTGATTCATGTTTGTCAGCCTCGAAAATAGTGTTCTGTGAAGGTGTTACTAGTTTTATATTTTTCTTTTGAGGAAGAAAAAACTGCCTCCGGCCACCGAGGGGGGGACGGGGGTTGTAAGGAGTATTTCATGTTTATCCATAATCTTCTCATTGAAGTCATGATTATATATGTAGGATAACTATCCCCATTCTTTTTGTGGCTATTTATGGTGCATAAGCTTAACATTTCATTTATTAAATTGAAATGTAAGATTTACAGGTTAGACTATAGTTTATTCACACAATTTTCTTACATTAGATTTACGTGAGATGTCTCTGCCTATTTTTCTTAATTCTGGTGTAGAGATTGAGTTGGGTAACAGATTTTTCCAACTTTATATTATTAAGTCTTTTATCACATAAGTTGTAATATTAAAAATACAATTGTTGATGGGGACAGTATTCGTCTACAAATTTTTTTGAATTTTTTTACAAATTACACTATGTTCTCCCGGGAGAACATATTGTAGTTTGTTAAAGTTTGTATTCTCTCGGGAGAATATAGTATAGTTTGTAAATAAAAAAGTTTGTAAATATAATCTGCCATTTGTTGATGATATGCTTAGTCATCAAAGTTTACTTAGTTAATGGTGGAAGCAAAAATTTGTTGGCGTACGTTGAGCATTTAACGAGCTTTTCAGCATAACTCATAACTACACATCATCAGTGATATTGGAAAGTTAACACGCAAGGTTGAATCTAATTAAAATTTATGCCTTCTTTCACAATAATAATAATAATAAAAATTATGTCTTAAGTGACTCCGTGGATATACCGGGCCAAAAAAAGCACTAGAGAATTGTTGTCTTTAAGCAAGATTGCCATTTTTTTTTTCAGAGGTCATTGAAGCGTGAGTATAAAAAAATAAATAAAATGAAACCAGCAATAATTCATAGCAAAATCTCCAGATTAGGTAGTGTGAGTAGGTGTGCCTGACTGGACATTGTTTATTTTTTCTCCTAAATAAAATTAGCTGTGGACGTCATTTATAAATACCTATTTTCCTTTTATTTGGTGCTCTCTCATAATCTATAAAGCGTTAATACTTCAAAATAATTATCGTACTTATATCTAATACATATTGAATCGAATACTTTTCGACAGCTGTCTTACTATTTTTTCTTTCATTTTAATAACAATACAGGTTGAATACTATAATAACGAGCTAAATAATTTGTGCTTTCAACTATTGAAGTTGACTTATGAAACTTTGATTGCTTTATTCTCGTTTGGGATTCATAAAATTATACCATATTAATTTTGGAAAAATGTTTGTCCTTTTAAATAACACAATTTATATCATTTCACTCTTACAAAGAGATGAGATCCACACTTTTTTTTTTGTCCACTCTCTCTTTTCCTTTGTCTATCTCTTTCTCTCACTGACATAACTTTACATACTTTAAAATGATACACATTTTTCCCATTAATTTTATAACTCATAAGTTAACTATATAAAGTCAAATAAATTTTAAATTTTGTCATAATATTTTTTTTTGGATGCACCACGGATATCCTCCACGAGAAACAATCCTGCTCGAGGTAAATTCAGGATTAGGATTTTAAATTCCTCCAAAAGATAATACTGGAGAATCAAACACATGTTCTCACCCCACATACTCAGCTCTCACACACTAACTGAGCTACCATCATTTAGTTTTTCATAATATTATATCATGTCATATGTTTATATTCGTACTTCCTAACTCATAATCGCCACAATATTTTTGTGTAAAAGTTACATTCAAATCACATAAAAATTTATCAGCATATAATTTATTCAAAATATGAAATGTTACGTCTTAAGAAATTATCATACATCCACATGCTTACGTAATGCAGTTAATATTGAAATACAAAAATAAATAACACGGAAAAGTGTTTATTGTCTCATTTACAATCTCAAAAGTCAAAACAGTATAATTTTTTGGTAATCAAAAACAATATAATTTTAATTATGAGAAAAAAAAAAAAAACTGATGTTTTTGAGAATCTTATTTGTCCTATAATATGAATTTTTAAAAAATGCCATGCATTTTTTTCCCGAACCTTAAAATATTATGTTAGGAAAAATTAGTAAATCCAAATAATAATTATTAATTTAAGAGCTTAAAAACAATTCATCTTTTTAGGTAAATATAATAATCAATCCGAATGATTTTATATTAATGTAAGTTACACTTTTAATATTAACCGTTAGTCCTATATATATCAAACATCTCTAATTTATTATATGTATGAGCTATTAAATATAAGTAAATCAAAGATGGGGTTAGAATTAGGGTTGGCAAAAACGAGCCAACCGGTCGAGTTGGCTTGTAACCCGCCAAAAATGAGCCGGGTTGGGTTGGCAAAAATGAACTGTCAACCCGACCCGAGCCAGCTCGTGAAAAAACGAGCCAACCCGCGAGTCAAACGAGCCAGCTCGCGGGTTGAGTTTTTTTATTTATAAAAAAATACAAAATATAATATACAAAAATAGGCAAAACCCACACATGCTGTCAACATTTATCTTCCTTCTCTAAACCTAAGTCCCTAATCTTCTCACATCTTTGCCATTTTTATATTGTTAGGTTGTGTTGGCTCTGTTTGGTTCAAATATAACAGCAAGTGGTTCAGATTATTTCTTGATGTTGATGCAAATTTGTTGTGAAGAAAATTCGAAACTAAAATATTTTGCTTTTATTTCTCATTTTGTAACCCTTTATTTAAGCTAATGGAAGCCACATAGCTAGTGCATTAATACTACAGAATCATTTAAATAGGCTGAAAATGAGCCAACCCGCGAGCAATTTTTGAGTCAACCCGCGATTTCGAACCAACTCGCGAGCTATTTTTTCAAATCAACCCACGAGCCATATTTTTGAGTCAACCCGCGAGCCAACCTTAACCCGACTCGAGTCGAATTTTTTGGCTCTTTTTTTTTCAAGCCAACCCTAATCTGACTCGTTTTTTCCGGGTAAAATGCGGGTTGGATTGGGTCGGGTTGGGTCGGACCGGATTGACCCGTTTTGCCAACCCGAGTTACAATGGTTGATTCCATTGACCATCGTTCTGGTGGAAGTGATAGTTTGAGTCATGGAGCAAGTTATTCGCTTCTTATTCAAGCTGTTGTCGTCAAAAGCATTGCCACCAGCAAGGGTGTATGCAGATAGAGGTTGAAATGCGACCTTAAGATGAGTATATAGTAGGATAGACTATCCCTTATTGTAGTAGGAGTAAATAAGAAATAACTACAATATTAAATAAATTTTTGTTTAGTATCTTCTCAAATCTCAGTTGCATATATGTTATTAGGTATGAACTTTCAAGTTGGTTTTTCTCATACTAATTTTTTTTTTTTTTTTTTTTTGTAAACTTCTCATACTAACTTTACAACAAAGAACTCAGTGAATATTTGCTTCGATCGATTTCCCAAGCTCACAACACAAACAAAACTAAAAAGAAGGATAGGTAAAATAGCACTTGAATGTGTGCAACAAGCTGTATAATAAGTCCATGATTTGTGACTTTGAACATGTGATTTGATGTTAAAATGGGAATGAAAAGGATATCTTTTGTTAATAAAAATCCCAAATATTGCATTGAAACGAAGGATTCTGATTTTGAGTGCTAATGGGCTGATTTTTTATGTTTCAGGGCCAATTGGTGCTATTTCTCCCAGCAAAAAGAATAAAGAAAAATTGGGCCAATCCTTCTGAGTTAGACGCACAAAGTGAGGAAAGAAAGAAACAAATTTGGGAAGGGAAGGTTTGATAGGGGGCCAATCCTTCTGAGCTCGGGGGCCGACGGATGAATGACCTTCGAGGAAAACGGCAGGATGATAGGCAGCAGGCCAAGGGAAGGTTTGATAAATATGCCCCCCTGAACTCTTCTCGGTCGCAAATATGGCGCGAGGTCGCGTTCACCGACATGAAGAAAGTCGAGCGACCTCGGCCTTTACAAAACCAGGCTGGTTTGGATCGAACCCGGTACTGCGCATTTCACGACGGTCCGGGTAATACAACAGATGAATGTTGGGACCTTAAAGATGTAATTGAGAAGTACATTAGAGAGGGGAAGTTGCGGCAGTATTTCATCTGTACGCAGGGATGGAGAAATAGGAAGAGGAGAGGAGGGCGGCTCGGAAGCCCGCCCAAGGAAAATAAGTTTAAAGAGGAAGGACGAGGTAAGAAGCCGACTAAAGAAGATGACGAATTCCAAGAGCCGGAGTTCGAGTGCAACGTGATCAGTGGAGCTTTTGGCAGTGGTGGCGACACAATGAATGCCCGACGTAAATATTTGTGTGAGGTGCTTTCAACTCGAGAGCGCCCCAAGTTCAAGCAGGAAGAAGAATCAGAGCAGCCGCTGTTATACTTCACAAAGAAGGAGCTCGAGGATGTAGTGCCAGGACATGTTGATGGGCTGGTGATTACAGGAACATTGGTCAATTGCAGAGTTAGGAAGATTTTTCTGGACAATGGGAGTTGTGCCGATATAATTTTATGGCACGCATTTAAAAAGATGAATTTAGACGAAGAAGATTTGAAGGCTTGCAACACGGCTTTAATTGCGTTTAATGGCCATAACACTACTCCTAAGGGGTATATTGATCTCAGATTAACATTGGGGACTAAGGAGGCATACAAATCCGAGAGGGTGAGGTTCATTGTAGCCTACTTTCCATCAGAATACAATGTGATTTTGGGAAGACCTACAATTCATGCGTGGGACATGCTAGTCTCAACCAAGCATCAAAAGTTAAAAATGATTGGTAAGCAGGGTACGGTGCTTACCATAGCTGGGGACCAGAAGGAGTCTCGAGATTGTTATTTCAGATCTGTACGGATGGTGGACCAAGATCCCAAAGACGTAGCTACGACTAAGTAGAGTGGTTACCAATCTTCGAAGCGGAGCTCGGTTAATATGATGGAATTGGATATGAGGGATGAAACACAGATGCCAAGGCCGGAACCCGACGGAGAGTTAGAGGAGGTAACTGTGGGAGCACCAGGACAAACAACGAAGATAGGAAAGGGGTTGACGGATGAGGAAAAAGCCCAGCTGGCCTCCTATTTGAGGAGTTATAATGACGTCTTTGCTTGGAAATCTTCAGATATTCCAGGGGTGGATCCAGAATTTTGCTGTCACAGGTTAGCTGTATATCCCGGCTCAAAACCAGTGGCGCAGAAGAAGAGGAAGCTCGGCTCAGAGCGTCGGCAGGAGCTCGAGGATCACGTGAAAGAACTTCTAGAGGCCGGATTCATCAGGGAAATACAATACACAACCTGGTTGTCAAACGTAGTCATGGTGAAGAAGCCAAATGGAAAGTGGAGGGTATGCAAAGATTACACTGACCTAAATAAGGTGTGCCCTAAGAATGCATACCCAATGCCCAACATCGACCAGTTGGTTGATAATTCCTCCGGGTTCCGAATGCTATCCTTCATGGACGCTTATTCGGGATATAACCAAATTCCACTGCACCTTGAGGATCAGGAGAAAACTGCTTTCATCGCAGAAAAGGCAAATTACTGTTATAATGTGATGCCCTTTGGGCTGAAAAATTCAGGAGCAACATATCAACGAATGATGAACCAAGTATTCTCTGATAAATTGGGCAGGAACGTTGAGGTATACATTGATGACATGATAGTGAAGTCGATTGATATGCCAATACACGTTCGTGATTTAAAGCAGACCTTTGATAAGCTCAGGCAGCATCGTATCAGGTTAAACCCGACGAAGTGTACCTTTGGGGTCTTTGCAGGAAAATTCCTCGGATTTATGCTCACGCATAGGGGGATAGAAGCGAATCTGGATAAGTGTGGGGCTGTTCTAAGTATGGCAGCGCCAACAAGCAAGAAGGAGATACAGCAGTTAACAGGAAGGTTGGCTTCCCTGACGAGGTTCCTACCCCGGTCGGCGGAGACAGCCCTGCCTTTCTTTAAGCTGCTGAGGAAAGAAGCTCAGTACGGGTGGACCTCGGAATGTGAAGCTGCGTTCCAGGAGATCAAGAGGCAACTTGTTTCTCCCCCGGTGCTAGCAAAGCCAAGGGAGTTGGAAACTTTAATTTTGTACTTATCCGTTGGAGATGTGGCAGTGAGTTCGGTTCTGGTGCAAGAGAATGCAGAGGGTCAACAACTGATATACTTCGTGAGTCGGCTCTTGCAAGGAGCCGAGCTTAGATATCAACGGCTGGAAAAAGTGGCTTTTGCTCTTCTAATCTCGGCAAGGAGGCTCCGAGCGTACTTTCAGGGACACAGGATCCTGGTGAGATCCGACCTGCCGATCCGACAAATACTCCATAAGCCGGATTTGGCAGGAAGGATGATGAGTTGGGCAGTGGAGTTATCGGAATTTGACATAACTTTCGAGAGCCGTAAAGCGATCAAGTCTCAGGCGTTGGCCGACTTTGTTCGCGAGCTCACTTCAGTCCAAACGGCAGATTCTGCTAGCCTGGATACATGGAATGTGTATGTTGATGGGTCCTCTAATGTAAAAGGAAGCGGAGTCGGGGTAATTATTGAAAACCCTGATGGCGTTGCAATTGAGTACTCTATGCAAATGGACTTCGAAACTTCCAACAACCAGGCTGAGTATGAGGCCCTCATAGCCGGACTGTTGCAGGCACAAGAGCTCGGAGCCCGAAAAGTGAAGGTTTACAGTGATTCTCAGTTGGTCACCCCTACTGGCCAAGTATCTTGAACATGCAAAACGAATAATGGCAGACTTCGAAAAGGCAGAGGTTAGTCACATTCCAAGAAGTGAGAACAGCAGAGCAGACATACTATCCAAGCTGGCAAGTACAAAGGGGTGGGGAAACCACCGGACCGTGATTGAGCAAAGTATCCCGGAACCGACGTGCATCATACAGATCTCCCAGGGGAATGATTGGCGTACTCCCATTATTGAGTACGTCGAAAATGGAACTTTTCCTGTTGAGAGAGCAGAGGCCAAGAAGCTAATCTGAGATGCGACGTCATACACTATAATAGAGGGACAACTTTATAAGAAATGTATTTTCACCCCTCTGTTAAAGTGTCTGAACTTGGATAGGGTCCAGTATGTTCTAGCGGAAATCCATGAGGGAATCAATGGGCAACATGTTTGGGTAAAGGCGTTGGCCTGGAAGGCTCTCCGAGCTGGATTCTTTTGGTCGTCCATGGTCTACGATGCGAAAGAGCACGTACAGAAGTGTGATCAATGTCAGAAGCACGGCAGGAACTTGTGGGCTCCCCCTGAGGAGTTGAATATAATCACGGCTCCCTGGCCGTTTTACAAATGGGGAATGGATCTCTTGGGTCCATTTGCAGCAGCTGAAGGCCAGCTTAAATGGTTAGTGGTGGCAGTTGACTATTTCTCAAAGTGGATTGAAGCGGAGCCAGTCGCGACTATCACTTCGGCCCGGATTCAGCGATTTCTGGAGAGGAACATAATATGTCGGTTTAGGATTCCGGCCGAGGTGGTAACCAATAACGGGACCCAATTTGCAAGTAAAGGGTTTCAGAACCTGATGGAGAATTTCCACATCCGGAATCGCTTTGCCTCGGTTGAACACCCTCAAACAAATGGCCAAGCGGAGGCTGCAAACAAAGTAATCGTGGAAGGTCTTCGAAGGCGCATTGAGCAATCCGCCAAAGGAAGGTGGGTGGAGGAGTTATGTTATGTCCTGTGGGGGTATAGAACCACAATTCAGACTTCTGTCGGGGAATCCCCATTCAGGTTAACCTACGGGTGCGAGGCTATGATCCCGGTAGAGTTGGGAGAACCATCTTGGAGAAGGGTTCAAGCCCTGTCGCAAGCAGAAGAGGTCAACAGCAGTAAAATAGCCATAGAACTGGATTTGATAGACGAATGTCGGGTCATGGCGCACTGCAGAAATGTTAGCGCCAAGCAGCTCGTGGCTAATAGGTTCAATAAGAAGGTGAAGCCCAGGACGTTTGAAGTAAAGGACTTGGTGCTCCGACGAGCAGATGTCAGAGGACGAAATGCAGCTGATGGGAAATTGGCTCCATGATGGGAAGGCCCGTTCAGAATAAAAGAAAAACTTTCAAGAGGAGCCTACGTTTTGGAAACCCTGCAGGGGAAACGCCTGGCAAGAACATGGAACGCGGATAAGCTGAAAAAGTATTACAGTTGACGGAAACCTCAATGCCTTTCTTTCATCTTTTCTTTTATTGTATTACGCAATTTGAATTATGAGTAAATTTTTGTTTCCTTTTACAATTGAAAATACATCATGAAGCAGCAGAACTAAAATGTTTCTGCCATTAAAGATAAATCCAAGGTATTTGAACCTAACCCGCCAAATTGACAGGGTTAAGAGTTCTAGCCTTGCAAGGGAATCCGGGGTATTTGAACCCGTCCAGCCCAAAGGCAGGATAGAGCGTTCTAGCCCCGTAAGGCAATCCGGAGGAATTGAACCCGTCCTGCCCAAAGGGTGGGATAGAGCGTTCTAGCCCCGTAAGGCAATCCGGAGGACTTGAACCCGTCTTACCCAAAAGGTGGGATTGAGTGTTCTAGCCATGGAAATAGACACGAGGTATTTGAACCCGTCCAGCCCAAAGGCAGGATAGAGTGTTCTAACCCCGTAAGAAAATCTGTCGAATTTGAACACGTCTCACCCACAGGGTGGATTTGAGTGTTCTAGCCACGGAAGTAGACACGAGGTATTTGAACCCGTCCATCCCAAAGTCCGGATAGGTATTTGAGCCTCCCTTGCCTCAAGCGCAGATTAGTGTTCTAACCCTGCGGCTCGGGACGAGGTATTTGAACTCGTCCTCCCAAAAAGGGATCAAAAGTGAACGAAGGAAATAATATATACAGAGTAGAAATATACCACAACAATATGTCCGAATTTATCAAATATCATCAAAAGCAAAAAACAGCGACCAATATGCGGCCTGGAATTCATGAATGTTAATTCGAAAATCAAGATTACAAAATACCCCGGCATCCCGGGTCTTCAAGGTTGATCCGAGATGAGGGGACAAATTTCTCTCATTTCTTGCTCGAATTGCTGTGTCGCGGCTTCCATCACCGGATTCCCGGATGGAGGTATATCGTTGGTGGTTTCGGTCTCCATAGCTGACGGGAAGAACGCGTCGCCCAAGACATATCCAAAGCAATCCAGTTGGTCCGTGTTCAAGGTCGCATCTGGATTGAAGTGCTTGATCTGATTGATGGCATTATTGAACGCAGTTTCAGCAGCGTTCTCCAGCACGGATTGACTATTGTCATAATCAGCTTGTAAATTCTTGACATCAGTCTCCAGCTTCTGGACCTGCTGACTCAAAACAGCGTTCTTCTCCAACTCAGATAGGGACGACAGTTTTCCTTTGACAAAGTTTATGATGGCCTCCTTATCTACCTCGAATCCGAAGGAGTCCGAAATAAGCTTCATGTCAGCCTGGTATTGCTCCAACGACGCTGCTGAAGCAGCAGCAGATAGGGTCAAATTCTTATTATCCTCAACCAATTTGTCGTGCTCAGCTCGGAGGATATCCCTGTCGGTCTGGAGGGCATCCTTTTCGGCATGAAGTTCGGAATGCTTCTCTAGCAGAACCGAGTACGGTTTCACCAAAGAAGTCGTTTTGTAAGTGTATAGTTCGGCCATCTCCAGCTCTTTTACTTGGGCCTGTGACAAAATGCCAGTCCCGTAAAATTCTGGCGGTGGACGAGTCACTCCACGCAATTCTGTGGCCACTTCAGTTGCCCACAGAGCGCCCCTCCTGAGCCCGGTAGGAAGGGGTGAGGGAGCCGGACTACCATGCTCCGTAGATGTCACAGCCTGGGAACCCCAGTCAAGCCGGCGGGGGCGGATGCTTGGTAATTCCCAATATCAAGCCAGCTGTCATCACTGGTTAAATCCAGCACGGAGACGGCGGTGGTAGCCGGAGGAACATTGCTCGTCCCAGCAGAAGGACTGGCGGTCCGTGGACGCTTCAAGGCATGGGATTGCGTCCGAGCAGAAAACTTCCCTCGCCGGGCTAGAACGTAATCCGGAACCTTGTCCACGGAAGGATTCATTTGGGAACCCGCGTACAGGAGAACACAACCCAGGGTTAGTAAGCAACACATACCTACAATACAAAATATGAACATATACGCATAAATCCATACTGGTCTGGGGAAGGTCGGTTGCAGACTTTGCCGCTAATGAGGCAGCGCTCAGATGCCCTTGAGCCGCGATGTGAGCCAGCAAGGCCTTCGCGTGTGCCTTTTCCTCTGCTGACAACCCCAGCCGGTAGTCTGCCGGCTTCCGCAAGTGATGATCATATGACCAGTACAGGGGGAATCGCCCTTCCCCGTTCTCGTGGAGAAACCACGCTTGGCACCGACCTCGGCAACGACTTTTAAAAAGGCACCTTTAAAGTCCTTAAAGGAGTCACTGTATACTGAAAACAATCTTCTGGACTCCGGCTTCTTTCCTCCACGACCCCGGATGCTGGTCCAACCCTTGAGCTCAGCAGGTTCAGACCCGGTCCGGGGGGTGTATATATTAAAAAAGTAGAAAAAAAAGGGGCTCCGTGCTGGATACAGACAGCGAGGTGCATAATTGTTCGAAGGCAACAATATAAGCCCAACCATTGGGAT
>NW_026899989.1:0-12858 GCF_033153095.1 Gastrolobium bilobum | reverse complement strand
AGAAAAAATACAGCACACAAAAGGGGAAAGATAGCACAAAGTGGAAAAATTTATTATGATCCCCGTATTTGTGGTCCTTCCAATAAGAATGCAACACTTGTATTTATTTTTTTCTATTTATTTATTTTGTATTTATTTTTTTTTCTTTCATTTGTGGACCTTCCAATAAGAATGCAACACTTGTATTCTTTTTTTCTTTTTTTCTCTCTCTAATACAGAGAGAAAGAAAAAAAAAGAAATGGTACAGAAAAAATAAAGCACACAAAAAGGGGAAAAGATAGCACATAGTGGAAAAATTTATTATGATCCTCGTATTTGTGGTCCTTCCAATAAGAATACAACACTTGTATTTCTTTGTTCTTTTTCTTTTTCTTCTTTTTTTTTCTCTCCAATATAGACAGAAAGAAAAAGAAAAGAAATGGTACAGAAAAAATAAAGCACACAAAAAGGGGAAAGGATAGCAAAAAGTGGAAAAATTTATTATGATCCCCGTATTTGTGGACCTTCCAATAAGAATGCAACACTTGTATTTATTTATTTTTCTTTTCTCTCTCTCCAATAGAGAGAGAAAAAAAAAGAAATTACTGAAAAAATAAAGCACACAAAAAGGGGAAAAGATAGCACAAAGTGGAAAAATTTATTATGATCCCCGTATTTGTGGTCCTTCCAATAAGAATGCAACACTTGTATTTATTTTTTTTTCTTTTTTCTCTCTCCAATAGAGAGAGAGAAAGAAAAGAAAAGAAATGGTACAGAAAAAATAAAAGCACACAAAAAAGGGAAAAGATAGCACAAAGTGGAAAAATTTATTATGATCCCCGTATTTGTGGTCCTTCCAATAAGAATGCAATACTTGTATTTAACTATTTTGTATTTTTTTATTTTTTCTCTCTCCAAAAGAGAGAGAAAGAAAAAAAAAAGAAATGGTACAGAAAAAATAAAGCACACAAAAAGGGGAAAAGATAGCACAAAGTGGAAAAATTTATTATGATCCCCGTATTTGTGGTCCTTCCAATAAGAATGCAACACTTGTATTTATTTTTTATTGTTTTTTTTTCTTAGTTTCTCTGTCCAATAGAGAGAGAAAGAAAAAAAAAGAAATTGTACAGAAAAATAAAGCACACAAAGAGGGGAAAAGATAGCACAAAGTGAAAAAATTTATTATGATCCCCGTATTTGTGGTCCTTCCAATAAGAATACAACACTTGTATTTATTTTTTCTTTTTCTTTTTTTTCTTTTTTTCTCTCTCCAATAAAGAGAGAAAGAAAAAAAAGAAAAGAAATGGTACAGAAGAAATAAAGCACACAAAAAGGGGAAAAAAAGCACAAAGTGGAAAAATTTATTAAAACTTATTATGATCCTCGTATTTGTGTTCCTTCCAATAAGAATGCAACACTTGTCTTTATTTTTTTTATTTTTCTTTTTTTCTCTCTCCAATAGAGAGAGATAGAAAAAAAGCGGTAAAAAATAAAGCACACAAAAAGCGGAAAAGATAGCACAAAGTGGAAAAATTTATTATGATCCCCGTATTTGTGGTCCTTCCAATAAGAATGCAATACTTTTTTTTCTCTCTCCAATAGAGAGAGAGAAAGAAAAGAAAAGAAAATAAATGGTACAGAAAAATAAAAACACACAAAAAGGGAAAAATATAGCTCAAAGTGGAAAAAATTATTATGATCCCCGTATTTGTGGTCCTTCCAATAAGAATGCAACACTTGTATTTTTTTTTTCTCTCTCCAATAGAGAGAGAAAAAAAAATTGTAAAAAAAAATAAAGCACACAAAAAGGGGAAAAGATAGCACAAAGTGGAAAAATTTATTATGATCCCCGTATTTGTGGTCCTTCCAATAAGAATACAACGCTTGTATTTATTTTTTTTTCTATTTTTTTCTCTCCAATAGAGAGAGAAAGAAAAAAAAGAAATGGTACAGAAAAAATAAAGCACACAAGAATTGGAAAAGATAGCACAAAGTGGAAAAATTTATTATGATCCCCGTATTTGTAGTCCTTCCAATAAGAATGCAATACTTGTATTTATTTATTTTGTATTTTTTTATTTTTTCTCTCTCCAAAAGAGAGAGAAAGAAAAAAAAAAGAAATGGTACAGAAAAATAAAGCACACAAAAAGGGGAAAAGATAGCACAAAGTGGAAAAATTTATTATGATCCCCGTATTTGTGGTCCTTCAATAAAGAATGCAACACTTGTATTTATTTTTTATTGTTTTTTTTTCTTAGTTTCTCTGTCCAATAGAGAGAGAAAGAAAAAAAAAAGAAATTGTACAGAAAAATAAAGCACACAAAGAGGGGAAAAGATAGCACAAAGTGAAAAAATTTATTATGATCCCCGTATTTGTGGTCCTTCCAATAAGAATACAACACTTGTATTTATTTTTTCTTTTTCTTTTTTTTCTTTTTTTCTCTCTCCAATAGAGAGAGAAAGAAAAAAAAGAAAAGAAATGGTACAGAAGAAATAAAGCACACAAAAAGGGGAAAAAAAGCACAAAGTGGAAAAATTTATTAAAACTTATTATGATCCTCGTATTTGTGTTCCTTCCAATAAGAATGCAACACTTGTCTTTATTTTTTTTATTTTTCTTTTTTTCTCTCTCCAATAGAGAGAGATAGAAAAAAAGCGGTAAAAAATAAAGCACACAAAAAGCGGAAAAGATAGCACAAAGTGGAAAAATTTATTATGATCCCCGTATTTGTGGTCCTTCCAATAAGAATGCAATACTTTTTTTTCTCTCTCCAATAGAGAGAGAGAAAGAAAAGAAAAGAAAATAAATGGTACAGAAAAATAAAAACACACAAAAAGGGGAAAATATAGCTCAAAGTGGAAAAAATTATTATGATCCCCGTATTAGTGGTCCTTCCAATAAGAATGCAACACTTGTATTTATTTTTTTTTCTCTCTCTCTCCAATAGAGAGAGAAAAAAAAATTGTAAAAAAAAATAAAGCACACAAAAAGGGAAAAAGATAGCACAAAGTGAAAAAATTTATTATGATCCTCGTATTTGTGGTCATTCCAATAAGAATGCAACAGTTGTATTTATTTTTTTTATTTTTTTATTTTTTTATTTTTTCTCTCTCCAATAGAGAGAGAAAGAAAAGAAAAGAAAATAAATGGTACAGAAAAAATAAAAACACACAAAAGGGGAAAATATAGCACAAAGTGGAAAATTTTATTATGATTCCCGTATTTGTGGTACTTCCAATAAGAATGCAACACTTGTATTTATTTTTTTTTCTTTTTTTCTCTCTCCAATAGAGAGAAAAAAAAAGAAATGGTACAGAAAAAATAAAGCACACAAAAAGGGGAAAAGATAGCACAAAGTGGAAAAAATTATTATGATCCCCGTATTAGTGGTCCTTCCAATAAGAATGCAACACTTGTATTTATTTATTTTTTCTCTCTCTCTCCAATAGAGAGAGAAAAAAAAATTGTAAAAAAAAATAAAGCACACAAAAAAGGAAAAAGATAGCACAAAGTGAAAAAATTTATTATGATCCCCGTATTTGTGGTCATTCCAATAAGAATGCAACAGTTGTATTTATTTTTTTTATTTTTTTATTTTTTTCTCTCTCCAATAGAGAGAGAAAGAAAAGAAAAGAAAATAAATGGTACAGAAAAAATAAAAACACACAAAAGGGGAAAATATAGCACAAAGTGGAAAATTTTATTATGATTCCCGTATTTGTGGTACTTCCAATAAGAATGCAACACTTGTATTTATTTTTTTTTCTTTTTTTCTCTCTCCAATAGAGAGAAAAAAAAAGAAATGGTACAGAAAAAATAAAGCACACAAAAAGGGGAAAAGATAGCACAAAGTGGAAAAATTTATTATGATCCCCGTATTTGTGGTCCTTCCAATAAGAATGCAACACTTGTATTTATTTATTTTTTTTTCTCTCCAATAGAGAGAGAAAGAAAAGAAAAGAAAAGAAATGGTACAAAAAGGGGAAAATATAGCAAAAAGTGGAAAAATTTATTATGATCCCCGTATTTGTGGTCCTTCCAATAAGAATGCAACACTTGTATTTATTTATTTTTTCTTTTTTTCTCTCTCCAATAGAGAGAGAAAGAAAAAAAAGAAATGGTACAGAAAAAAGAAAGCACATAAAAAGGGGAAAAGATATCACAAAGTGGAAAAATTTATTATCATCCCATATTTGTGGTACTTCCAATAAGAATGCAACACTTGTATTTATCTATTTTTTCTTTTTTTCTCTCTCCAATAGAGAGAAAGAAAAAAAAAGAAATGGTACAGAAAAAATAAAGCACACGAAAAGGGGAAAAGATAGCACATAGTGGAAAAATTTATTATGATCCTCGTATTTGTGGTCCTTCCAATAAGAATACAACACTTGTATTTCTTTGTTCTTTTTCTTTTTCTTCTTTTTTTTTCTCTCCAATATAGACAGAAAGAAAAAGAAAAGAAATGGTACAGAAAAAATAAAGCACACAAAAAGGGGAAAGGATAGCAAAAAGTGGAAAAATTTATTATGATCCCCGTATTTGTGGACCTTCCAATAAGAATGCAACACTTGTATTTATTTATTTTTCTTTTTCTCTCTCTCCAATAGAGAGAGAAAAAAAAAAGAAATGGTACTGAAAAAATAAAGCACACAAAAAGGGGAAAAGATAGCACAAAGTGGAAAAATTTATTATGATCCCCGTATTTGTGGTCCTTCCAATAAGAATGCAACATTTGTATTTATTTTTTTTTCTTTTTTCTCTCTCCAATAGAGAGAGAGAAAGAAAAGAAAAGAAATGGTACAGAAAAAATAAAAACACACAAAAAGGGAAAAGATAGCACAAAGTGGAAAAATTTATTATGATCCCCGTATTTGTGGTCCTTCCAATAAGAATGCAACAATTTTTTTTTCTCTCTCCAATAGAGATAGAGAAAGAAAAGAAAAGAAAAGAAATGGTACAGAAAAATAAAAACACACAAAAAAGGGAAAATATAGGACAAAGTGGAAAAATTTATTATGATCCCCGTATTTGTGGTCCTTCCAATAAGAATGCAACACTTGTATTTATTTATTTTTTATTTATTTATTTTTTCTCTCTCCAGAAGAGAGAGAAAGAAAAAAAAAAGAAATGGTACAGAAAAAATAAAGCACACAAAAAGGGGAAAAGATAGCACAAAGTGGAAAAATTTATTATGATCCCCGTATTTGTGGTCCTTCCAATAAGAATGCAACACTTGTACTTATTTTTTATTGTTTTTTTTTCTTAGTTTCTCTGTCCAATAGAGAGAGAAAGAAAAAAAAAAGAAATGGTACAGAAAAATAAAGCACACAAAGAGGGGAAAAGATAGCACAAAGTGAAAATATTTATTATGATCCCCGTATTTGTGGTCCTTCCAATAAGAATGCAATACTTTTTTTTTCTCTCTCCAATAGAGAGAGAGAAAGAAAAGAAAAGAAAATAAATGGTACAGAAAAATAAAAACACACAAAAAGGGAAAAATATAGCTCAAAGTGGAAAAAATTATTATGATCCCCGTATTTGTGGTCCTTCCAATAAGAATGCAACACTTGTATTTTTTTTTTTTCTCTCTCCAATAGAGAGAGAAAAAAAAATTGTAAAAAAAAATAAAGCACACAAAAAGGGGAAAAGATAGCACAAAGTGGAAAAATTTATTATCATCCCCGTATTTGTGGTCCTTCCAATAAGAATGCAACAGTTGTATTTATTTTTTTTATTTTTTTATTTTTTCTCTCTCCAATAGAGAGAGAAAGAAAAGAAAAGAAAATAAATGGTACTGAAAAATAAAAACACACAAAAGGGGAAAATATAGCACAAAGCGGAAAAATTTATTATGATCCCCGTATTTGTGGTCCTTCCAATAAGAAAGCAACACTTGTATTTAATTTTTTTTTCTTTTCTCTCTCTCCAATAGAGAGAGAAAGAAAAAAAATGGTACAGAAAAAATAAACCACACAAAAAGGGGAAAAGATAGCACAAAGTGGAAAAATTTATTATGATCCCCGTATTTGTGGTCCTTCCAATAAGAATGCAATACTTGTATTTATTTATTTTTTTTCTCTCCAATAGAGAGAGAAAGAAAAGAAAAGAAAAGAAATGGTACAAAAAGGGGAAAATATAGCAAAAAGTGGAAAAATTTATTATGATCCCCGTATTTGTGGTCCTTCCAATAAGAATGCAACACTTGTATTTATTTTTTTTTCTTTTTTTCTCTCTCCAATAGAGAGAGAAAGAAAAAAAAGAAATGGTACAGAAAAAAGAAAGCACATAAAAAGGGGAAAAGATATCACAAAGTGGAAAAATTTATTATCATCCCATATTTGTGGTACTTCCAATAAGAATGCAACACTTGTATTTATCTATTTTTTCTTTTTTTTTCTCTCCAATAGAGAGAAATAAAAAAAAAAGAAATGGTACAGAAAAAATAAAGCACACAAAAAGGGGAAAAGATAGCACATAGTGGAAAATTTTATTATGATCATCGTATTTGTGGTCCTTCCAATAAGAATACAACACTTGTATTTCTTTTTTCTTTTTCTTTTTCTTCTTTTTTTCTCTCTGCAATATAGACAGAAAGAAAAAGAAAAGAAATGGTACAGAAAAAATAAAGCACACAAAAAGGGGAAAGGATAGCAAAAAGTGGAAAAATTTATTATGATCCCCGTATTTGTGGACCTTCCAATAAGAATGCAACACTTGTATTTATTTATTTTTCTTTTTCTCTCTCTCTCACAATAGAGAGAGAAAAATTTATTATGATCCCCGTATTTGAAAAAGAATGGTACTGAAAAAGAGAAAAAAAAAAGAAAAGAAATGGTACAGAAAAAATAAAGCACACAAAAAGGCGAAAAAAAGCACAAAGTGGAAAAATTTATTAAAACTTATTATGATCCTCGTATTTGTGTTCCTTCCAATAAGAATGCAACACTTGTCTTTATTTTTTTTATTTTTCTTTTTTTTCTCTCCAATAGAGAGATAGAAAGTAAAGAAAAGAAATGAAATGGTAAAAAATAAAGCACACAAAAAGGGGAAAAGATAGCACAAAGTGGAAAAATGTATTATGATCCCCGTATTTGTGGTCCTTGCAATAAGAAAGAAAAAAGAAAAGAAAATAAATGGTACAGAAAAATAAAAACACACAAAAAGGGGAAAATATAGCTCAAAGTGGAAAAATTTATTATGATCCCCGTATTTGTGGTCCTTCCAATAAGATTGCAACACTTGTATTTATTTTTTATTCTTTTTTTCTCTCTCCAATAGAGAGAGAAAAAAAAATTGTAAAAAAAAAATAAAGCACACAAAAAGGGGAAAAGATAGCACAAAGTGGAAAAATTTATTATGATCCCCGTATTTGTGGTCCTTCCAATAAGAATGCAACACTTGTATTTATTTTTTCTTTTTCTTTTTTTTTCTCTCCAATAGAGAGATAGAAAGAAAAACAAAGGAAAAGAAATGGTACAGAAAAAATAAAGAACACAAAAAAGGGAAAAAGATAGCACAAATTGGAAAAATTTATTATGATCCCAGTATTTGTGGTCCTTCCAATAAGAATGCAACACTTGTATTTATTTTTTATTTATTTATTTATTTTTTCTCTCTCCAATAGAGAGAGAAAAAAAAGAAAAGAAAAGAAATGGTACAAAAGGGGAAAATATAGCAAAAAGTGGAAAAATTTATTATGATCCCTGTATTTGTGGTCCTTCCAATAAGAATACAACACTTGTATTTATTTTTTTTCTTTTTTTCTCTCTCCAATAGAGAGAAAGAAAAAAAAAAGAAATGGTGCAGAAAAAATAAAGCACACAAAAAGGAGAAAAGATAGCACATAGTGGAAAAATTGATTATGATCCTTGTATTTGTGGTCCTTCCAATAAGAATACAACACTTGTATTTATTTTTTCTTTTTCTTTTTCTTCTTTTTTTCTCTCTCCAATATAGAGAGAAAGAAAAAGAAAAGAAATGGTACAGAAAAAATAAAGCACACAAAAAGGGGAAAGGATAGCAAAAAGTGGAAAAATTTATTATGATCCCCGTATTTGTGGACCTTCCAATAAGAATGCAACACTTGTATTTATTTATTTTTCTTTTTCTCTCTCTCCAATAGAGAGAGAAAGAAAAAAAAAAGAAATGGTACTGAAAAAATAAAGCACACAAAAAGGGGAAAAGATAGCACAAAGTGGAAAAATTTATTATGATCCCCGTATTTGTGGTCCTTCCAATAAGAATGCAACACTTGTATTTATTTTTTTTTTATTTATTTATTTTTTCTCTCTCCAATAGAGAGAGAGAAAAAAAAGAAAAAAAACGAAATGGTACAAAAGGGGAAAATACAGCAAAAAGTGGAAAAATTTATTATGATCCCTGTATTTGTGGTCCTTCCAATAAGAATGCAACACTTGTATTTATTTTTTTTCTTTTTTTCTCTCTCCAATAGAGAGAAAGAAAAAAAAAAGAAATGGTACAGAAAAAATAAAGCACACAAAAAGGAGAAAAGATAGCACATAGTGGAAAAATTTATTATGATCCTTGTATTTGTGGTCCTTCCAATAAGAATACAACACTTGTATTTATTTTTTCTTTTTCAATTTCTTCTTTTTTTCTCTCTCCAATATAGAGAGAAAGAAAAAGAAAAGAAATGGTACAGAAAAAATAAAGCACACAAAAAGGGGAAAGGATAGCAAAAAGTGGAAAAATTTATTATGATCCCCGTATTTGTGGACCTTCCAATAAGAATGCAACACTTGTATTTATTTTTTTTTCTTTTTTTTTCTCTCCAATAGAGAAAAAGAAAAAAAAGAAATGGTACAGAAAAAATAAAGCACACAAAAAGGAGAAAAGATAGCACATAGTGGAAAAATTTATTATGATCCTTGTATTTGTGGTCCTTCCAATAAGAATACAACACTTGTATTTATTTTTTCTTTTTCTTTTTCTTCTTTTTTTCTCTCTCCAATATAGAGAGAAAGAAAAAGAAAAGAAATGGTACAGAAAAAATAAAGCAC
Organism: Gastrolobium bilobum; assembly: GCF_033153095.1. Lineage (NCBI taxonomy): Eukaryota > Viridiplantae > Streptophyta > Magnoliopsida > Fabales > Fabaceae > Gastrolobium > Gastrolobium bilobum. Next base: position 3,858 of record NW_026899989.1, on the reverse strand, counting down.
ACAAAAAGGGGAAAGGATAGCAAAAAGTGGAAAAATTTATTATGATCCCTGTATTTGTGGACCTTCCAATAAGAATGCAACACTTGTATTTATTTATTTTTCTTTTTCTCTCTCTCCAATAGAGAGAGAAAGAAAAAAAAAGAAATGGTACTGAAAAATAAAGCACACAAAAAGGGGAAAAGATAGCAAAAATGGAAAAATTTATTATGATCCCTGTATTTGTGGTCCTTCCAATAAGAATGCAATACTTGTATTTATTTAATTTTTATTTTTTTATTTTTTCTCTCTCCAAAAGAGAGAGAGAAACAAAAAAAAAAGAAATGGTACAGAAAAAATACAGCACACAAAAAGGGAAAAAGATAGCACAAAGTGGAAAAATTTATTATGATCCCCGTATTTGTGGTCCTTCCAATAAGAATGCAACACTTGTATTTATTTTTTATTGTTTTTTTTTCTTAGTTTCTCTGTCCAAAAGAGAGAGAAAGAAAAAAAAAGAAATGGTATTGAAAAATGAAGCACACAAAGAGGGGAAAAGATAGCACAAAGTGGAAAAATTTATTATGATCCCCGTATTTGTGGTCCTTCCAATAAGAATACAACACTTGTATTTATTTTTTCTTTTTCTTTTTTTTCTTTTTTTCTCTGTCAAATAGAGAGAGAAAGAAAAAAAAGAAAAGAAATGGTACAGAAAAAATAAAGCACAAAAAAAGGGGAAAAAAATCACAATGTGGAAAAATTTATTAAAACTTATTATGATCCTCGTATTTGTGGTCCTTCCAATAAGAATGCAACACTTGTCTTTATATTTTTTATTTTTTTTTTCTCTCTCCAATAGAGAGAGATAGAAAAAAAGCGGTAAAAAAATAAAGCACACAAAAAGGGGAAAAGATAGCACAAAGTGGAAAAATTTATTATGATCCCCGTATTTGTGGTCCTTCCAATAAGAATGCAACACTTGTATTTATTTATTTTTTATTTATTTTTTTTTTCTCTCCAATAGAGAGAGAAAGAAAAGAAAAGAAAAGAAATGGTACAAAAAGGGGAAAATATAGCAAAAAGTGGAAAAATTTATTATGATCACCGTATTTGTGGTCCTTCCAATAAGAATGCAACACTTGTATTTATTTTTTTTTCTTTTTTTCTCTCTCCATTAGAGAGAGAAAGAAAAAAAAAGAAATGGTACAGAAAAAAGAAAGCACATAAAAAGGGGAAAAGATATCACAAAGTGGAAAAATTTATCATCATCCCATATTTGTGGTACTTCCAATAAGAATGCAACACTTGTATTTATCTATTTTTTCTTTTTTTCTCTCTCCAATAGAGAGAAAGAAAAAAAAGAAATGGTACAGAAAAAATAAAGCACACAAAAAGGGAAAAAGATAGCACAAAGTGGAAAAATTTATTATGATCCCCGTATTTGTGGTCCTTCCAATAAGAATGTAACACTTGTATTTATTTATTTCTTATTTATTTATTTTTTCTCTCTCCAATAGAGAGAGAGAAAGAAAAGAAATGGTACAAAAAGGGGAAAATATAGCAAAAAGTGGAAAAATTTATTATGATCCCCGTATTTGTGGTCCTTCCTATAAGAATGCAACACTTGTATTTATTTTTTTTTCTTTTTTCTCTCTCCAATAGAGAGAGAAAGAAAAAAAAGAAATGGTACAGAAAAAAGAAAGCACATAAAAAGGGGAAAAGATATCACAAAGTGGAAAAATTTATCATCATCCCATATTTGTGGTACTTCCAATAAGAATGCAACACTTGTATTTATCTATTTTTTCTTTTTTTCTCTCTCCAATAGAGAGAAAGAAAAAAAAAGAAATGGTACAGAAAAAATACAGCACACAAAAAGGGAAAAAGATAGCACAAAGTGGAAAAATTTATTATGATCCCCGTATTTGTGGTCCTTCCAATAAGAATGCAACACTTGTATTTATTTTTTATTGTTTTTTTTCTTAGTTTCTCTGTCCAATAGAGAGAGAAAGAAAAAAAAAAGCAATGGTATAGAAAAATAAAGCACACAAAGAGGGGAAAAGATAGCACAAAGTGGAAAAATTTATTATGATCCCCGTATTTGTGGTCCTTCATATAAGAATACAACACTTGTATTTATTTTTTCTTTTTCTTTTTTTTCTTTTTTTCTCTCTCCAATAGAGAGAGAAAGAAAAAAAAGAAAAGAAATGGTACAGAAGAAATAAAGGACACAAAAAGGGTAAAAAAAGCACAAAGTGGAAAAATTTATTAAAACTTATTATGATCCTCGTATTTGTGTTCCTTCCAATAAGAATGCAACACTTGTCTTTATTTTTTTTATTTTTTTTTCTCTCTCCAATAGAGAGAGATAGAAAAAAAAACGGTAAAAAAATAAAGCACACAAAAAAGGGGAAAAGATAGCACAAAGTGGAAAAATTTATTATGATCCCCGTATTTGTGGTCTCTCTGAGAGAGAAAAAAAATAGATAGAGAAATAAAAAAAAAATGGTACAGAAAAATAAAGCACACAAAAAGGGGAAAAGATAGCACAAAGTGGAAAAATTTATTATGATCCCCGTATTTGTGGTCTTTCCAATAAGAATGCAACACTTGTATTTATTTTTTTTATTTTTTTTCTCTCCAATAGAGAGAGAAAAAAAACTGAAAAAATAAAGCACACAAAAAGGGGAAAAGATAGCACAAAGTGGAAAAATTTATTATGATCTCTCTAAGAATGCAACACTTGTATAGAGAGAGAGAGAAAGAAAAGAAAAGAAATGGTACAGAAAAAATAAAAACACACAAAAGGGGAAAAGATAGCACAAAGTGGAAAAATTTATTATGATCCCCGTATTTGTGGTCCTTCCAATAAGAATGCAACACTTGTATTTTTTTTTTTTCTCTCTCCAGTAGAGAGAGAAAGAAAAAGAAAAGAAATGGTACAGAAAAAATAAAGCACACAAAAAGGGGAAAAGAAAGCACAAAGTGGAAAAATTTATTATGATCCCCGTATTTGTGGTCCTTCCAATAAGAATGCAACACTTGTATTTATTTTTTATTGTTCTTTTTAATCTTAGTTTCTCTGTCCAATAGAGAGAGAAAGAAAAAAAAAGAAATGGTACAGAAAAATAAAGCACACAAAAAGGGGAAAAGATAGCACAAAGTGGAAAAATTTATTATGATCCCCGTATTTGTGGTCCTTCCAATAAGAATGCAACACTTGTATTTATTTTTTTTATTTTTTTATTTTTTTCTCTCTCCAATAGAGAGAGAAAAAAAAATGGTAAAAAAAAAACAAAGCTCACAAAAGGGGAAAATATAGCACAAAGAGAAAAAATTTATTGTGATTCCCGTATTTGTGGTCCTTCCTTTTTTTCTCTCTCCAGAGAGAGAAAAAAAAAGAAATGGTACAGAAAAAATAAAGCACACAAAAAGGGGAAAAGATAGCACAAAGTGGAAAAATTTATTATGATCCCCGTATTTGTGGTCCTTCCAATAGAGAAAAGAAAAGAAAAGAAAAGAAATGGCACAAAAAGGGGAAAATATAGCACAAAGTGGAAAAATTTATTATGATCCTCGTATTTGTGGTCCTTCCAATAAGAATGCAACACTTGTATTTATTTTTACTTTGTTTCTCTCTCCAATAGAGAGAGAAAGAAAAAAAAGAAATGGTACAGAAAAAATAAAGCAAACAAAAAGGGGAAAAGATAGCACAAAGTGGAAAAATTTATTATGATCCCATATTTGTGGTACTTCCAATAAGAATGCAACACTTGTATTTATCTATTTTTTCTTTTTTTCTCTCTCCAATAGAGAGAAAGAAAAAAAAAGAAATGGTACAGAAAAAATAAAGCACACAAAAAGGGGAAAAGATAGCACATA
>NW_026899988.1:0-12994 GCF_033153095.1 Gastrolobium bilobum | reverse complement strand
TTTATTATTCATGGTACTACAAGGTTCATCCATGCAATACCGTACATATCATAGATTTGTTTACAACTTTCACTTACAATCCAGCTTTATAAATTTCATCTACAAGGTCAGACAAAACATTTAAGTATGTTTCCCTTAAGTCCTATAATATTCATATTTTAGCATGTAACACAAAGGAATGGGTTGATCAGACCCACACTAAGGAATCACATATGCAGTAATCGATAAGAATCTACATACAACTATGCAACACACAACACAACTATATATTCATTATCAGAGTTCCCTAACAAAACTGCTCTGATACCATAAAATGTAACAGCCCGTTACGTACCGGTATTGTTAACATTAATTATGATATTAAGCGCAGTTACAATCACAGCAGTTCATTTAAAAAAAACGAGAATAAATTTTTTCCGACTATTACGCGAGCATTTAAATCATAAAAAGCGTAATAATTAAAAGCTGTGACCGTAACCGTAAACTCTTGCGGAAGACTTATTTCAACTATTTTTATAACTTACATCATTTATTATGAGTTACTAAGGAGTTCCCATAAACTCACTTAGCCTATTTCCAACTTTACATTTTTACCAATTCGAACATGTTTCACTCTAAATTTTTCTGCGACCAAACCGATCGCAACCAACCCTTCTTCTCAGATTATATTTTTGTATTACTTAATTCCCTTTTTAACAAGCTATCATACGCTCAATTCGGAGCTCATTTGCTCCGGTTATCGCCGTTTGAAGTTGGATAAGCAATTAGCCCAAACAACCCCAAAAACAGCTCCAAACCACTCACATTGCTCGAATTACTGCACTCAATCCACTCAACCATTTGCTCTCAAATTTTTATCCTACAAACTAGACATCTAAAACTTCATTTTGATATATCACACGCTTAATTTGGCGGAGAAACGAAGCGGGAATTAATTTCCCAAATCCGGTCCAGAATCTGCCTCAGGTGCAGGGGCACATGGGCAGTCCGTGTTTCTCTAATTTTTTTCAGGCCGAAGACCAACCCAGATTTTCCTCAAATTTGGACACAAGGTAGAGGACATCTCAACCTTCAAAATGGCGTATGGCACGTCCCTAGGGGACTTCTATGGAGGGAGATATGCTCTCCCGAAGTTCGCCTAAAATCTGCCAATTCTACAGAAAATTCGCCAGAGTTTCCTTTGTTTTTCCAATAATCCCAAATTTGTAAAAGATCATTTAAACCTCAAATGTACCTAATAAACACATGATAATACAGTAATAATCCAATGGGTGGCACACACAAGGACCAACAACGCCTTGGGGCACTTACAACCCAATCCAGTTTATAGTTATTAAACATAGAGTCCATATTAATCATTCTTAAGTAGTTGCAATCACTAACACCTTTTTCATGCATATTTCCATCATACATATTATCATAACCTAAAATAGGCCTAAGGCCCTTCCATCATAATTAGACATGCATCAATACTATTACAATATGGCTTTACAAATTACAACTTGAAACTAAAACTTCAAATTACATTCTTCTAAAATTTCAACTTAATTTTCATTTTTCATCATCAATTCACTCATTTTTCCTCAAAGGTTCGAATCTTGCCCTATGACATTCCAAAGAATTTCCATTCAATTTTAATCACTCCAACCTTCTCACAACCTATTATATCATCATACCATCATGCCACAATTCATCAAACAAGTCATGATCATCAAATTTTTCTAAGTTAAATTCATCAATTTTCACCAATAAATTTCATCGCATTTCTAGCTTTAATACATCATTCTAACACATTATCATCTAATACACATTTTCAAATTGAGCTCTCTAACACAACACATCATCAAATTAAGCTTTAGGTTTCCAAAAATTCAATCACAATTAAACCATGTAAATGGGATGGAAACATACTCACAACAAAGGCTAGAAGCTAACCCAAGACTCCTCCAAGCAATGGAAGATCAAAAAGCTCCATGGACAACCATTTTTTCTCCAAAATTTCGTGGCTGTAAATGGCCAATATCTCCCCAAATACACGGTTTCAAGGCTCAAGAGTGGTACCAATGTGTTTAGAAGGTTGTTTCCAACAAATTTCAACACAAAAATCACTTGATTTGGTTAAGAAATGATCAAGTTATGGTGAAGAGAAAATTTGAATGCAAATGGGGTTTTTGGGGGAGGGGGCTGCGGGTTTCATGAAGAAGAAGGGAGGAAAGTGATGCATGAATAGTGCCAAGCACATGTGGCTTAAGTCACTTAAGTGGGGTGGGTCCCACCGCCACCTCACGCGATTTAAAACTAATCCGAATTTTCCTCCGATTCCACTAAACGTCCGTAAATTCACAACCTATTTAGAAACTCAAATTTTTAACATTAACTATTCCCCTTTAATTAGGCTTGACCAGATGAATTAAGAGTCCTCCATTCGTTCGGAGAAAACACTGTTTTAAGCTATTACGCGCGCCATTGGCACGCTTCCCCAAACTGTCTTAATTTCATCGAATATCATAAGAAATCATATTTCCTAACTCATTAGACCATTTTTAACTCATATTTGAAACCTAGAGCTCAAAATTCCACTGGCACATTTTACGGTGCAATCGTAACGCGGTATTTTTACCCGCGAAAAACACTATTCACTGATTTTTCTGAAACTTGCCTATCCACTCAATTTTTCGTTCTGAACCCATTTCCAGGGTTATTTTTACCATCTGAGACCTTCTACTCAATTTTTATCTTCCTAGGGTTGCGTGTTGGCTAATTACCGTTTTGCCCTTTCTTTGTATTTTGGCCTAATCTTTAGGATTTTCACTAATTCATCACTTGATTGCTCACTTAATATTTTAATTACTTGATTTAAAATTGTGAGGTGTTATATTCACCCCAACTTTTTAGAATTTTGTCCGCAAAATTAAATCATACTCATCCGCTAACTCAGGACACAGTCGGAGAATCTCATCCTCCCGCTCCCAAGTAGCATCCTCAAGTGTGTTCCTTTACCACATTACTTTTATCACAAGCATGATCTCCTTTTTATGATACTTATTATCCTTTGATCCTTCACAATCACTTGTCTCTCATGGTTCTGTGACCTTTTAATTCACAATACTTTACACTTTCTCTGGTCTCCCGTTACCCTTTCGCTGATTTGTAGGTAATAATATAACAATATTACGGATTTGTCGGTATCAATTTACCTCATTCTCATCTTTATCCATCTTTCTGACCAATGGTCGTTCTCAAAAGCATCTAATCGCTTTCATGCACATTCACTAGTTATTCCTGGAGTATTTCCAACTCACACGTTCTTTAGTACTTAACTCTTTTCGATGTCCTCACTATTTTGACAATACCCCAACAACCATTTCTTTCCATTTCTGTTACTACTCTTATCATTTCGTTGTTTTCTTGGCTTTCACCCAAGCACATACTTTCTAGTTTCAAAGGCACTTTGTCGTGTCCTACAATTACGACTCACATTAAATTCTATACTCATATACTTTATTTTTCCTTGTCACGTGTCTTCACCTCTTTTTAGGTACTCACAACTATATCTTTCTCTTTGTGATACGAAACTAGCAATACCCATACTAGTTTATATTTTCGATTAGCCCTATAAGGCCTTTCGACCACAAATACTCATGAAATTTTTCCATCTACAAACTCATATTCATAATTTACACTCATTGTTAAACTCTTTATTAGCTTAACCATCTCAACTTTACCAACTCAACCAGCTCAACTCCATACTTAGACCTCTCAGTCTAAACACAACACTCATCAATGACCTCCACATCAAGGCCTCATGCTTAATATTTTCTCCCACTAACTATTTTCAACTTTTATTCCACTCCGACGTTGCAACTTAACCATATGTTCAACTTATTTATACCACTTTTTCGTAATCATCGTCATTTAATCCTGAATGTCAAACTCAATATAACATCACCTTACAGTTTTCACCAACTTTCACCAATCATCTTGGTTGTTCGAATCAATCAACCACACCAAGCCATTTCACTACTAACTGATGGACCCTTAAAATGCCATGTCTCTCACATGCAAGTCTCGTTCTATAGGAATCTTTGAAACTTAATTATCAAGTCACATAAAACTAAATCCATCCTTGCCACTACTTATACAATTCCCCACCGATCGGTATCTCAATCTCTCAGAATATTCAAAGCTACCACAAACACTCAGTCATACCTCATTAATACTTAACCAAAACAATATTATCATTGTGCATTTTCCACACACTTTCCACCATAAGTGGCATATGCGATTATATATAACACTCCTCAATCCACTCTATCAGTACAACCAAGCTATCAACTTTTAGGCAACCGATCGCAATTCCAGTTTCCAACTATTATTACACATTCGCGCTTGATTCCATGACAATTTACCTTCTATAAGGGCTAATAATTCACCGTTTTAACCTGAACTCTTGATCATTACCAGCCTTCCTAGAAGGACACTCACTCAATCTGTCAACATCAATCTCGTTATTATCTCTTTCATCATAAGACGAGAATTCGAACAAATTTACTACCTCACTTGGAGCCGAAATTATTTCATCAAACTTACTTTACACCCACAATAGTGTTTCACTATCACACTTCAAAAAAAAAATTTCACACTATGCCTCACCTCTTGTATCCAATTCTGACATACTATTGTCCATTTACAAATATCTGACCTCATATTTTGCGTTAATCACATGGAAGAACTCTCTCAATACAGTGGGTAAAAACATTCTTAGGTTTTAACCGCTCGAGCTCTTGCTGTCCTCAGGGCCCCAGATGTAATGACCCACCGATCAGAGAATCCACCCATATGATCCATGCACTAATGATAAACTACCACCTGCTGACTGTGTTCTAATAGTATTCCCAATGTTTCTTATTTGTGCACTTATGTAAACCAACTCAACTATAATAGCAGTCTCATCACTGCGGGATACTTCCTCATCTCATATCACTCATATAACATAATAATAGTCTCCGGGAACATAATCCGCACAGAGATGGCTACACACTCCGGGCACATAGGCCACACAGAGATGGTAATATCAAGTCTCATACGTGCACCCAGTGCACAGAGGAGTTCATATTTATATCACATCTGTATACAACAGCAAATGTGTACCCAGTACACAGGGGAGTTCATACTTATAACATATCCGTATATAACGGAAAAACTGGTACTCCGTACACTCCAGATCACACATGGACCCAGTCCATTTGGTGTCTGTCTCACCTCTGTATATATAACAGCAAAATATCTTTGGTATATTCACATGGGGTTATCCCCATAATCATAGCAGTAGTGGTATAATATACCCTGTTACATATAAGTCAATTCGTCTTACTCTCTCATTTCATTCTTCTCACTAATAGTTTACACATAAGTCACTATTATCATAATTCACATTCTCTTCGTAATTTCGTACACGTTTTCTAACTTTTAATAGTTTTTTCTGTCATGTTACCGTTCAAATCCATAGTCCATTATCTCTTCCTTGCTTATTCTTCTCACAAATTATTTTCTCTCTTACTTTGACTATTCAAGTGGCATAGTTCATAACATAATCTCTATTCCGTGAATCCAGAATTTTCTCAAAGTTCTGTACACATCTCACATATACTTCCCATCACACAGGGATCTTCTAACATATTCGTCCTATCACAAAAGACTAATTTCACCTCAATCTGTGCACTGGAAAATTATATCAATCTTTGCACTAACACTTATACCTCAACTCATTAACTAATCTTATCATTTTTGTTTTGACATTACACATTAACTCTTTTGCTAAACACATAATTCCACACTTTATTGTAACTTAGTTCATACACTAATCACATGATTTCCCATCAGGTTGTACATTAGCTCATTCTCTAATCATACAATCTCTTCAGATACTTCCCATCATCGGGGATTTCATTCGGCCTCATTGTCCTTTTACAAAAAAATTTAATAATTTACCTCAACACGGATAATTAGGCGCTCAGGCCATCACAAGGTGTACATCATATATATGTATACTGGCACTTAGGCCATCACTGGATTATTATCCGTTTATTCATCAGAATAGGTATACTGGCCATCAGGCCATTAGGTATTATTCACAATGCATTACAACATCCACAAGTAATTAGGCCATTTAAATTACGATATTCATTCTCTGAGATTTCCAAGAGACGTCCATCATGGATCAATCCTCTTATGCTTCGTAACACCTGAATCTCTACATAGTAGCCATTTCCAAGGAGAATTCCACACATTAACGCACACATATAGTCATATTTGTTTCCTTCATGGCATATCGATCAAGCTAAACCATTATTCCGTTACGGACAATCATACTCTCAATGAACCTTGTTCAATGCCATCCATGGCGATTCTCTCAACTTCTTCCTTATACATATAATACATAATTAATTCATCTCCCCTATGCTTAATCAATACTACCTCCTTATGGATTTAAATCCCATATTTCGATACATCTCAATTTATCAATTGACCAACATTATAATTTCAAGTGGTCAAATCCCATAGGATTAATCATCAATTATTCTATTTATTTCTCTGCATGAACCATCTCACTTTGTTTAAGTGTACATCATCCATCAAGGACTTATAACTTCTAGTCAACATAAAATATTCAAACTCGTGCCTAAGCATATCTGTTCACCATTTTCAATAATCCAACAGGTTCTAAACCTTTCACCTTGATGAAGTCTATTCACCAAGTCCATTGTACACACTATACTACACACATACTTGGAAGCTTTACCCATACCATTTCCATACTATGGACTCATCTCAATTATATATCTTTATTATTCATGGTACTACAAGGTTCATCCATGCAATACCGTACATATCATAGATTTGTTTACAACTTTCACTTATAATCCAGCATTATAAATTTCATCTACAAGGTCAGACGAAACATTTAAGTCTGTTTCCCATAAGTCCTATAATATTCATATTTTACTTACTGCCATCTCTTGTCCATGGAGCAGTCAACACTGCATCCACAACATCAGGCTAAGGACTTACATTTGGTGTTCCAAGGTTGCCACGCAGGCTTCTTACGATGACTACGCATGTAACACAAAGGAATGGGTTGATCAGACCCACACTAAGGAATCACATATGCAGTAATCGATAAGAATCTACATACAACTATGCAACACACAACACAACTATATATTCATTATCAGAGTTCCCTAACAAAACTGCTCTGATACCATAAAATGTAACAGCCCGTTACGTACCGGTATTGTTAACATTAATTATGATATTAAGCGCAGTTACAATCACAGCAGTTCATTTAAAAAAACGAGAATAAATTTTTTCCGACTATTACGCGAGCATTTAAATCATAAAAAGCGTAATAATTAAAAGCTGTGACCGTAACCGTAAACTCTTGCGGAAGACTTATTTCAACTATTTTTATAACTTACATCATTTATTATGAGTTACTAAGGATTTCCCATAAACTCACTTAGCCTATTTCCAACTTTACATATTTACCAATTCGAACATGTTTCACTCTAAATTTTTCTGCGACCAAACCGATCGCAACCAACCCTTCTTCTCAGATTATATTTTTGTATTACTTAATTCCCTTTTTAACAAGCTATCATACGCTCAATTCGGAGCTCATTTGCTCCGGTTATCGCCGTTTGAAGTTGGATAAGCAATTAGCCCAAACAACCCCAAAAACAGCTCCAAACCACTCACATTGCTCGAATTACTGCACTCAATCCACTCAACCATTTGCTCTCAAATTTTTATCCTACAAACTAGACATCTAAAAATTCATTTTGATATATCACACGCTTAATTTGGCGGAGAAACGAAGCGGGAATTAATTTCCCAAATCCGGTCCAGAATCTGCCTCAGGTGCAGGGGCACATGGGCAGTCCGTGTTTCTCTATTTTTTTCAGGCCGAAGATCAACCCAGATTTTCCTCAAATTTGGACACAAGGTATAGGACATCTCAACCTTCAAAATGGCGTATGGCACGTCCCTAGGGGACTTCTATGGAGGGAGATATGCTCTCCCAAAGTTCGCCTAAAATCTGCCAATTCTACAGAAAATTCGCCAGAGTTTCCTTTGTTTTTCCAATAATCCCAAATTTGTAAAAGATCATTAGTACCTAATAAACACATGATAATACAGTAATAATCCAATGGGTGGCACACACAAGGACCAACAACGCCTTGGGGCACTTACAACCCAATCCAGTTTATAGTTATTAAACATAGAGTCCATATTAATCATTCTTAAGTAGTTGCAATCACTAACACCTTTTTCATGCATATTTCCATCATACATATTATCATAACCTAAAATAGGCCTAAGGCCCTTCCATCATAATTAGACATGCATCAATACTATTACAATATGGCTTTACAAATTACAACTTGAAACTAAAACTTCAAATTACATTCTTCTAAAATTTCAACTTAATTTAAAAGACAACATAACCAAATACATCACTACTAGACTTAGGCAAAATGGCATGAACAAGATGCTAATGAAGCTACTAATAAATACAAATGACATGTTCATGCCCTAAGTCTAGCCTAGGCCACACGGCCAACAAAATGCAAAATAAGAAACGCTCCATCGCTCACTCTGCGGGCCTCTTGCCGAGGCTCCTGCTCCACTGCTACCTCCTGAAATAAATGCCCCGAGACGGGGTGAGATATACGAATATATCTCAGTAACCAAGAGGTTCTGGAGAAAACTCCACCCAATGGTTCACTTCGATGCATATCAATAGAATACAACAACCACTTTGAAAACGGGATATAGCAAGGGATTTAGAGAATGGGGAATATAAAGAAAACAAAATACGACGATACGGGATGGTAACCCCAATTCCACGTACGCCCTCGGCATATATAAGCCTATGGGTATCATCCAAGGTGTGTTCACAGAAACCACAACCATGATGCCCAAACCAACCAAAACGCCAAAGACATTCCTAGTGTGCTCCTACCCGGATCACACACCATGACCGCAGTCAACTGGAACTCCCTCCTGGAGACCTATCCAACGGAAGTCCGAAAATGCCCGAAGGCTAATAAAACTGTCTACTGGCCAGAGACTCGGTACTGCAGTACCCATAGCAATAATGCATGCATGCTCATGTGTTCTATACTATTCATACACACTTCCTACCGTTGCCATCAACTGGCAAGGTGGAACAGAAAAGGGGAACAAGCCCCAGTACCAAGAGGTTACCTTAATTCGTGTTTCCACAAGCTCCGCAGCAGCTTATCCCTCAACTCAGTACACAGCGAAATGCCTCAATCCACTTGGTCCCGGACCAAGGGCAATTCACTGATTCAAGATTCGGGATTCAGGTCGACGTACGACAACCTATACAATAACGTACATCCATCAGTACTCGTCAAATAGTATCAAAACGCAAAAACACAAAAATCCTCCCCATCCTCCCTTGATGGTTCGGCCATTGTAGTGTAAATGTGAGATTTATTTTTCTAAATTTTCTTTCTCATTTTGTTACGTCTCATTAGGTTGTCAATAGGCCAGTTCAAGTGCCGGTTCGTCATTTTCGCGTCGAATTCCATCAAAACGCGAAAATCGCAAAATCCCCCCTTTTTCCCTTGGAGGTTCGGCCATATAGGTGTTAATTGGGGATTTATTTTTCTAAATTTTCTTTCTCATTTTAGTACCCATCCTTGGGTTGCCATAAGGCCATTTCAACTGTCGTTTCGCCGTTTTACGTTTTTTAAGCATCGTTTCGCTAAATATTTCGCTCTAGGTTCATTTATGCCAACTAAACCACTTATTATTTTTCCATTGATTCTAACACTTGCCAATCACAACACAACCCATCTAAGCACTATATAACTACACAAATCATCATCCAAATCATTTTTCATCATCAATTCACTCATTTTTCCTCAAAGGTTCGAATCTTGCCCTATGACATTCCAAAGAATTTCCATTCAATTTTAATCACTCCAACCTTCTCACAACCTATTATATCATCATACCATCATGCCACAATTCATCAAACAAGTCTCAACACCAAAATTCACAAGTCCAAAATCATGATCATCAAATTTTTCTAAGTTAAATTCATCAATTTTCACCAATAAATTTCATCGCATTTCTAGCTTTAATACATCATTCTAACACATTATCATCTAATACACATTTTCAAATTGAGCTCTCTAACACAACACATCATCAAATTAAGCTTTAGGTTTCCAAAAATTCAATCACAATTAAACCATGTAAATGGGATGGAAACATACTCACAACAAAGGCTAGAAGCTAACCCAAGACTCCTCCAAGCAATGGAAGATCAAAAAGCTCCATGGACAACCATTTTTTCTCCAAAATTTCGTGGCTGTAAATGGCCAATATCTCCCCAAATACACGGTTTCAAGGCTCAAGAGTGGTACCAATGTGTTTAGAAGGTTGTTTCCAACAAATTTCAACACAAAAATCACTTGATTTGGTTAAGAAATGATCAAGTTATGGTGAAGAGAAAATTTGAATGCAAATGGGGTTTTTGGGGGAGGGGGCTGCGGGTTTCATGAAGAAGAAGGGAGGAAAGTGATGCATGAATAGTGCCAAGCACATGTGGCTTAAGTCACTTAAGTGGGGTGGGTCCCACCGCCACCTCACGCGATTTAAAACTAATCCGAATTTTCCTCCGATTCCACTAAACGTCCGTAAATTCACAACCTATTTAGAAACTCAAATTTTTAACATTAACTATTCCCCTTTAATTAGGCTTGACCAGATGAATTAAGAGTCCTCCATTCGTTCGGAGAAAACACTGTTTTAAGCTATTACGCGCGCCATTGGCACGCTTCCCCAAACTGTCTTAATTTCATCGAATATCATAAGAAATCATATTTCCTAACTCATTAGACCATTTTTAACTCATATTTGAAACCTAGAGCTCAAAATTCCACTGGCACATTTTACGGTGCAATCGTAACGCGGTATTTTTACCCGCGAAAAACACTATTCACTGATTTTTCTGAAACTTGCCTATCCACTCAATTTTTCGTTCTGAACCCATTTCCAGGGTTATTTTTACCATCTGAGACCTTCTACTCAATTTTTATCTTCCTAGGGTTGCGTGTTGGCTAATTACCGTTTTGCCCTTTCTTTGTATTTTGGCCTAATCTTTAGGATTTTCACTAATTCATCACTTGATTGCTCACTTAATATTTTAATTACTTGATTTAAAATTGTGAGGTGTTATATTCACCCCAACTTTTTAGAATTTTGTCCGCAAAATTAAATCATACTCATCCGCTAACTCAGGACACAGTCGGAGAATCTCATCCTCCCGCTCCCAAGTAGCATCCTCAAGTGTGTTCCTTTACCACATTACTTTTATCACAAGCATGATCTCCTTTTTATGATACTTATTATCCTTTGATCCTTCACAATCACTTGTCTCTCATGGTTCTGTGACCTTTTAATTCACAATACTTTACACTTTCTCTGGTCTCCCGTTACCCTTTCGCTGATTTGTAGGTAATAATATAACAATATTACGGATTTGTCGGTATCAATTTACCTCATTCTCATCTTTATCCATCTTTCTGACCAATGGTCGTTCTCAAAAGCATCTAATCGCTTTCATGCACATTCACTAGTTATTCCTGGAGTATTTCCAACTCACACGTTCTTTAGTACTTAACTCTTTTCGATGTCCTCACTATTTTGACAATACCCCAACAACCATTTCTTTCCATTTCTGTTACTACTCTTATCATTTCGTTGTTTTCTTGGCTTTCACCCAAGCACATACTTTCTAGTTTCAAAGGCACTTTGTCGTGTCCTACAATTACGACTCACATTAAATTCTATACTCATATACTTTATTTTTCCTTGTCACGTGTCTTCACCTCTTTTTAGGTACTCACAACTATATCTTTCTCTTTGTGATACGAAACTAGCAATACCCATACTAGTTTATATTTTCGATTAGCCCTATAAGGCCTTTCGACCATAAATACTCATGAAATTTTTCCATCTACAAACTCATATTCATAATTTACACTCATTGTTAAACTCTGTATTAGCTTAACCATCTCAACTTTGTCTAAACACAACACTCATCAATGACCTCCACATCAAGGCCTCATGCTTAATATTTTCTCCCACTAACTATTTTCAACTTTTATTCCACTCCGACGTTGCAACTTAACCATATGTTCAAATTATTTATACCACTTTTTCGTAATCATCGTCATTTAATCCTGAATGTCAAACTCAATATAACATCACCTTACAGTTTTCACCAACTTTCACCAATCATCTTGGTTGTTCGAATCAATCAACCACACCAAGCCATTTCACTACTAACTGATGGACCCTTAAAATGCCATGTCTCTCACATGCAAGTCTCGTTCTATAGGAATCTTTGAAACTTAATTATCAAGTCACATAAAACTAAATCCACAAAAAAAAAATTTCACACTATGCCTCACCTCTTGTATCCAATTCTGACATACTATTGTCCATTTACAAATATCTGACCTTGATCATATTTTGCGTTAATCACATGGAAGAACTCTCTCATCATACAGTGGGTAAAAACATTCTTAGGTTTTAACCGCTCGAGCTCTTGCTGTCCTCAGGGCCCCAGATGTAATGACCCACCGATCAGAGAATCCACCCATATGATCCATGCACTAATGATAAACTACCACCTGCTGACTGTGTTCTAATAGTATTCCCAATGTTTCTTATTTGTGCACTTATGTAAACCAACTCAACTATAATAGCAGTCTCATCACTGCGGGATACTTCCTCATCTCATATCACTCATATAACATAATAATAGTCTCCGGGAACATAATCCGCACAGAGATGGCTACACCCTCCGGGAACATAGGCCGCACAGAGATGGTAATATCAAGTCTCATAACGTGCACCCAGTGCACAGAGGAGTTCATATTTATATCAC